>NC_041219.1:25464321-25531809 GCF_002837175.3 Physeter macrocephalus
TGTGTGTGTGTGTGTGTGTGTGTGTGTGTGTGTGTGTGTGTGCACGCACAAGCATGCCTGTACACATGTGTTTTGGGAATGACACTAAGCTTGAATCTCTTTCCTTATTGCTCATTCATTCTTGGGTTTAATGGATACCTAAGCATTATCAAAAATCTCCTTCATTCTATGAATTTAACTTTTACATGTTAAAAATGATTTGGCGTTGATAACATACTTTTTGTTTCATTTTGTTTCTCAAATCTTCTTTATGGCCCAAACCTGTTGAAATGTTTTGCTTAACACTTACATGAGGATGTTTGGGGTGGATGTGAGTGAACAGACAATATATAGTTTGTTTATTTCATTCACATCCCTGCTAAAATTCTTCAATGTCTTCTCATTGTCCTTCGGGTTAAATACAAGTACTTTATATTGATGTAAACTATATGTTCAGTCTCTTAAGACTTTCCCCATTTTAGGGTTTTCTTCCACATTTATTACTTGCAATCATGTATTCTTCAGTTAAGTGTTGTATTCTCAAAACGTCTATTAGGCCAGTTTTTAATTTTTAAAATATTTTTGCTGATATTTTTTCTAAAAATTACTTATAAAGGGTTACTAAAATCTCCAACTATCATGCTCCATATATTTTGAAGCTCTTTTATTAGGTGCATACACATTTAAGTTTTTTGTAACTTCTTGACTATTAATCTTTTATCATTATGAAATATCCCTTTTTATCTCTGATAATATTCCTTTCCATATGTTTTGTCGAATGTTAATTTAGCTACACTAGCTTTCTTGTGCTTATTGTTGTTATCATTTCCATTTCAACTTACATGTACGTTATATTTAAAATGTGTTTCTGGTAAGCAGCACATAGCTGGGTTTGGTTCTTCTATCCAATTTTATCCAATCATTATATAATTGCATCTCTGACCATTTCTCCTATGCAAAGTGAACAAGCAGATACTCTGCACACTGGGCGGATTCCCCTTCACCACTGTCCACCAAGGATCCCTGAGAGGGGCTGTAGTGCTGCAGCTGTCCACTCTTGGGTAGTGCCTGCATAATGTACCAGACCATCTGTAAACCAGATTCAAGACTTCTCTTCCTCTGCCAACTGATTACATGAGGCCATAGCTGCAGGCTGAGAGAGAGAAGGTAGTGAAACAGGAGTGGGGACCATGGGCATTTGGGCCACACCTTCATATAACTTACTTGTGCCTTCAGGGCCTGCTCAGGCCACTTCCATTTGATGGTGGAGCATTGCCATGCACAGCCAACTTTATAGTTTGGTGGGTCAGATAATAACCAGTTCATGATGGCAGCTCAGGCTGCATGGTAACTTGGTGGCACATGGTTAAGCATTTGGTCTCCACTAAGGCACAGCAGTAGGCCAAGACTATTTCTTAAGAAGAAAGTAGTTATCTGCAGATGATGGCAGGGCCTTGCTCCAAAATTCTAAAGGCCTGCGTGGTGTGATTCACGTGTAGGGGCCTACCAAAGGGTCCAACCACCAACCCTGCCTACCACTGCCACTTCAAGCATCACTGGATCTGTTGGATCACACGGCCCAAGTGGCAGAGCATCCTGCACAGCAACATGAACCTGGTGCAGAGGCTTCTTTTTTTCTGGGCCCCACACAAACCCAGCAGCTTTTTGGGTCACTTGGTAAATAGGCTGAAGTAACACACCTAAATGGCGAATGTGTTGACTCTAAAATCCAAAGAGGCTCACTAGGCATTGTGCCTCTTTCTGGGTTGTAGGAAGGACCAGACACAATATCTTGTCCTTCACATCAGAAGGAATATCAACATGACCCCCACCATGGACCACTAGAAATTTCACTGCAGTAGAAGCCCCTGAATTTTAGTCAGATGCATTTCTCTTCTCTGACACACAAATGCCTTCCCAACAAATCTAGCGTAGCTGCTAGTTCTTGCTCACTAGGTCCAGTTAGCATAGTGCCATCAATGTAATGGACCAGTGTTACATCTTGTGGAAGGGAAAGGTGATCAAGATCCCTGCAAAGTAAATTATGATGTATGACTGGAAAGTTGATACACCCCTGAGGTAGGACAGTGAAGGTATATTACTGGCCTTGCCAGCTGAAAGCAAACTGCTTCTGGTGGGCTTTATGGACAGGATATATTTCTCTTCTGGAAACACCCTCACCGACACACCTAGAAATAATGTCTAATCTGAACATCCCATGGTCAGTCAAGTTAATACATAAAATTAACCGTCACAACAGGTTCTAGAGAGTAGAACACAGACATCTTTAGAGGGGTGTAGCTGTCACAATGGGATTGACATATAATCTATATATGGCTTTGCCTTGCTTGCTTAAAGCACTTCACACAGCACAACTATCCAAGGCCTCAGAATATATTAGCCATTGAAATGGGATTCTTTCCAACATCATTCCAAATTAAGGTAGCCACCTTACAGCCAAAGAATTGTGAGAGTGGGCATATAAACACAGGATCCATTCATCCTACTACACATTGCACTATCCAGAAGCGGAAGCTACTGGCCTGATAGAGTGATGAAATGACCCCTGAAGGAGCAGCTGAAGCTTCGTTTTGGAGATGAGGTAGTGTACAGATGGAGCTCTATCCTTCATAGAGCAGTACACATCTTAACCAACACTGTATTGCTGTGTCACCAACAGACAGAATATATGGGTCTGGGGGCAAGGGAGTGCCAACATTCACTTTCACTTCTCTCTGTTACTCTAAGTTCTGTGGGTCTAGAACTTTTGGATCACAAAGAAAATAGGATTCCACCAGGTGACACAGAAAGAGTCTCAGTAAATAAAAATTTTTGACTACTACCTGATTACTTCGGGATCTTTGTGCCAGCAGACCAAGAAGCAAAGAAAATAGCTGCTGCATTGGCATAGGTAATTGACCATGATCACGATGGAGAAATGGAAGCATTCTTCATGAAGAGGGCAAAGACAAGTATCTATAGCACTTAGGTGATACACTGGTGGGTTCATGGTATTCCCTGGCCCAGTAACAATTTGAAATGTATAAGCACATCAACCATGGTGTTTTGGGGTGCAGTAAATAGGAAGTCAGGACTCTCAGGGATGAGAATATGAGTAAACTCAATAGGCAAGATATCCAGACCAACAGAAGTCCTAGATGAGGAGAAGGAGAATTTAGAATGGGTGATAAAGGAGGGATATAATGAGTAGTATCTGTTATGGCCTAAGGATCAACTGTAGCAGTACAGTTTGGAATTTGTCCCAGTAAGTCTTCTCTTGAAAAACTTCCTAGAATTGTGACCAAAAAATAGCTCAAAGAAGCTGAGCCTGGATGGAGTGAACTTACTGTGAAAAGTAGTAAATCTGAGTGGTGGAAGTGGTGAACTAGAATTGATGCTGTTGGTGCCCCATTCTGCTCCCCCATTAACAGCCTGCACACTATTCCCTATTGTTGAATTGACTGATGACAACTCACAGCTCTCCCCTTTGCTACAGATTTGCCTTCAGCCAAATGCAGATACCTTGCCCAGGAGGCACTGCTGCCCACTTCTACATCCCTGAATTCAGAGCTTGCCTATGATTGACTGGCATGGAATACAAAAAATTGGCCCCTTTCTCTCAAAGTGGGAACAATTTTGTAGTGCAATCTTTTTCCAAAACTTGCCCCTGTGATCAGACTGAAACTAGTCTCCATCTGAGACTGTATCCTTGCTTTGTTTTCCCCCTGCTCTATGCTGCTTCTATCACCTTTCTCCTGAGAGAGGTTCCCAATAAATTAACTGAATAAAAATCCATGTATTAGCTCTGCTTCTGGGGAACCTGAACTAAGACATTCAATATCAGATTATTAAATAATAGGTATATGTTTATATTTAACATACATGTACGTTAAGCAAGATATGTTTATATATCTTGTATTCCACACTTTCCAATCCTGGCAGGCAAGCTATGTTCTTCCTTATCTTTGTAGTCTTTTTATAACCCCTTGCATTATATGAGGAACACAGTAGGCCTTCAATAAACACTTCTGGATATAAAGACAGAAACAAGCTAACCATGTAATGATCTTCTCTCAGCAAAGTACCCAATTATGACAGTTCTGAGCTATATTCCTCCTAAATAAATTTTAAATGTATTTTATAATGGAAAGTTGGCTAATAAAAGACAAGCTCAAAGATATAACACTAAACTGTCATGGTCTCAATTTCTCACCGAACAGCATCATTTTTATTGTTGTTTCTAAAATGAGATCATCTTTCTCTTCTGCTTTCACATTAACTAGATTTGTTCAAAGATCTGATGTTAATGTCATCAGTCTGGCCTATTGCATGAGTTCTGCTAACTGAGTTTTAAAATATAGCCATTAGCATGCCATGGAGGAAGATTTGATCTCATCATGCTATAAATCATTTGTTTTTCTGAGAAGATTGGAAATATGACAGGCAGCTATGCTTTATCAATGTTTTCATTTATACATTATATCTTTCCCACTTCAAAGTTTGTAGAAGGGAAGTGAGATAATGTGATTAGGTAGCTAAGCATATTCAACGTTCTGAAAACTAGGTCATTTTTGAGATTAAGTGATGGATTAAAAGGATTTAGAAAGGTGGTAAATTTTTGATTTGCATATTTCTCTAAAGAGTCTTGACTCTTGTCAACTCTCCCTCCCATCTTTTACAGAGCAGCAAGCCAAAGCACTACATCTAGCAGTTTAGTAGTTGCAAATTACTCTTGCGTGGTTTTTTTTTTTGACCTTGAGCAAATTATCAGTATTTCCACACTAGATTTATTTTCCATAATCCATCAACTGCAGTGCTTTGGGGGCACTGGAAATGAGACAGGAGAGTGCTAATGTGACAGATGAGGACTGGAATAATTAAATAGTGCTCAGCATAAGGCTACTATACATCTCTTTGACCAAGCATCTTTTGAAAATGCCTAAAATGCCAATTAAATAAAGACTGCTTAGTGGTGAGCACTGTTCAATGCCACTCTTCCTTTTGGCATTTTTGGCCTTATCAGTGGCCAAAAAGATAAATTAATAGCCTTCTACCAGATGGGTGAACATAATTTATTCTGTTTGGTTCTGTAGTTCACCAACTAGTGTTTTATTGTATGAACAGTATACATTATATACATGCAAAGATTTGAGAACTGTATCATTTTAAGAATTTGAAATATGCGAAAAGTTGAAATAAATATTCTTCTACTCACTTATTCATTCATTCATTCAATAAACCATCTCATGTTTAGTGAAGAGAGGCACATAGATGATTATAATAGAATGAGTACATGTAATAATAGATATAAGCTTATGATGCACACAAGAGAGCATAAAGAAAGGACACCTAACCCAAGGGGCTGATATCAGGAAAGTCTCCCTGGCAGAGATGATGCTAGCAGCTATATCTTGGTGAATAAATAAGAGTCAGCCAGGGAAAGGGAAAAATGAAGAATAGTCTGGGTAGGCTGAGATATGGTGAGATAGATCAAGAAAACGGACTTTAAGAAGAGAGAAAAACACAAGTGAAAATGGTGGGACAGGCCTAGATGAAGACTTTTAGAAAGAAATTAAAAATAAAATGCTATTTTAAAAAATGAAACAAGATATGCATGCATGCTGAGGTTAAAATAGCTTCTTTCTAGATTTTCTGATGGCAAAATTCTGGATATATTTACCCAAACTCATCTTTTATCATTTGGGGGATGTGGAATGGGATGGTTGTAGGCTTGATTTATTTTTCTGGGACCCTAATTCCTAGGGGAATAATACAGCAAATCAGCAGGGTAGAAGGCAGCTAGCATGATGTGGATGTGAAGTGAGTCCAAGGGTTTGGCAAGTCCACACCATGAATGTATTCTGGTTAACAGGCCAAGGATTTTGACTTTATGGATGACAGGAGGAAGTCAATGAAAATTTAGAAATTATAAGCAGAAAAGAGATATGAGGCATTGATGATATAAAGTCCTGATATTCTACTCATTTAATGTTTTTTGAGTTCTATGTAATAGTTATGAGAGATTAGGTGAGGACAGAATAAATCTAAATCAGTTCCATAATCTTGTGTCTTAACACAAGCAGAGGTTTCTATTTTTACTATTTTGAACATAATGCTTCTTCTTCTCTAATGAAGTAGGTTTTTATTAATACAAAGATGTCAAAAGGCAGTTTCCTATTGATGGTCAATAAAAATGAATAAATCAAGAAATATTTATTCAGAGTCTACAATGTGCCTGGTACTGTGCTTTCTTCTGGGTAAATGTCAGTGAATATATCATGAAACATCTGTTATAAAGAACTTAATGCACATATTTTATAAGATAAAACTAAAGCCTGAACCCATGTGGTTTGATTATTTCACTAAATAATTGCTTGATCTTACATTAAAGGACAATTTCATAATGTTTTTAAAAATCCTATCTAAACAACTATAAATTTGATAATATTCAAAAGTATTATTTGTACTTATAATTTAAAAATTTGAAACATCTATAGCTACCTGAAAACAGACAAACTATAAATATGGCTTTTAACTGATTTTTGAGGACTATCAATCAACATCAACCACTTCACTTGAAAAAAGAAAAATTGCATAATTGACCAGACAAATTAGTTTTTCATATAAATTGTGGCTGAGGGAGGAGAGTAAAATATCTCAGGGACATTACTTATGTTGAAACATCAGTACTTAATTACAAAGCCAGATGAAATCAATCATAGGACCCTATTAAATCTATAAACTTTACCATTTACAATTAGAAACTACAATAGAAACTATATACATAATTATTAAATACATATTTTAAATTACAAAAGGCATACATTCTAGCTGTAAAAAGTCAAGCAGTATTGGAGTGTATAATTTGAAAAGTGAAATTCCTCATTTTCCTTCCTCTCCTTCCAAAGTCCCACATGCGATATGACCACTATTTCCTGCTTAGAGTGATTCTTCCTGTTTTTATTCTCTACATTTGCAAATAAATGCAGTTGCAAAATTTTAAGTACATGAGATCATGCTATGCATTCTTTTCTGTATCTTGCTTTGATTCACACAACATGTACTTGAAAAACTTTTCATGTCAGTACCAATAGATGTTTCTTTTCCCTTATAATGATTGCAAAGTATTTAAGTCTTTATGATTGCAAGGCATTTACTCATAGAGATACATGATAACTTTTTAAATATTTGCTCTTTTGATAAGTTTTTATCTAACAGCTTTTTATAAATTACAAACAGTGTTGTAATGATCATCTTTACATGTATTATATCAGAAGTGCAAACAGTTCGCTAGGATAAAATTGTTGGAGTAAAACCCATACATCCTTTTAATGTTTTAAATGTTGTTAAATTGAAAAAAATATTTCTTCCAATATATGACATGTCACTTTTCATTTCCCCACAACATTGCCCAGACTGAATTTTACAAATCTTAAAAATTTTACCTAATCTTATGAAAGAAATATAGTATTGCCCATATGCTATTTGAAAGAATTGCCCATATGCTATTTTCTTAACTTTCTAGTTAACATTTCTATGTTATTCATTGAAATCAAGTGAGCAAAGGCAGAGCAAATGGCAATTAAAAATATTTTGCTAACACTTCTGCCTCTAATATTAGATATAATTACAGACAAAAGACTCCACTACTACACAGAGATCTATGCCTTCTTCCAAATTATAACACACAGAATATGCTAAAAAATAACTATATACCCACATATTTGTTTTGTACTAAAATTTAACTTGAAAAGGAATATTTTATTGTTCTAAAAAGTCCTTATTTTGCATAGAAAATCATCATCATGCTGTAAATTTATGTACAGCTTCTTGATTAATCAAGTCTTACAAGAAAAGTTTGCTGATTCAGACAGGAATAGGAGTAGAGATACAGATTTGCCTCCTCTGGAAAAAGCTGTTACTGTGAATGTTACTTCTATACATACTATTGAATAATATAAAAGTTACACTTCATTCTACAAGTGGGTTTTTACTTAAAACAATAAACCAAACTTAACAATATTTTATTGTCTTTGGAAACGAAGACCAATGTAAAAAAGATCACTTAAGCTCCATGATTTTACCTCCTTGTTAAATCTATCATATTCTGTATAACTACATGCTAATGTCCACAGAAAGTTAGATACGCAAAGTCATGTAGAAGACCAAGTCATGTAGATATTACCATCAAAAAATATAATAATTTGTTAACCTGAGGGAGTTACCTAAATCTTCCCTGGAATAAAATGGTAAAATAATATTAATCATGATCCTGATCATCATCAGCCATGACTGAAGCAGGAGGCCAAAATCTAACAGATACTTTAGGCCAGTATAATTGGAATTCTGAACTTCTAAATGACACATGGTACAAGGTAATTATAGATTTATATAAAAGAGTTTTACCATTTATGATTATTTTTCCTATTCCTTAAGTTTCCCATTTGTTTTCATTACTGGGTTGTACATGAGCAAGCTAATGTAGCTAAAACTACATTTAAAATATAAGAATTTGAAAGACAATTATACATATGAAAATTCATTAACAAGAGTTTCATGAAAGATACAAGTATTCTTAGTAGAAGGAGGCCATATGTTTCCTTTACAACAGGAAAGATGGTTTATACTAATCATGACTCATGAAGTCAAATAATGATTCTCAATGGTTGTTGTAGTTAGCTATTTGGTGCTATTCAAATAGCCACAGTCAAAATACTAACTTACTGTAGAAATGGGAAACACATAGCATTCATTCAAAAACTTTTATTCAACATCAATTTGTCAATGTATTGACTTCCTTTTTTTATATTGAAAGTTATTTTAAATAATTTGCTCTTGGATTAAACTATTCAAAATTTCCAAATCTGAAGTTTCCCTTCAATGACCTTCATGGGTTTAATAACCCACCTTTGCAGGCTTTCCACCATGACCTTATTTTTATAAACATTTTACTGCTAAGTAGAATCCTTTTTTTCTGCATCTTCATTAATCTCTCCTTGCCCCCAAAGAGACCCCAAGTGCAATCTGGTTCTCTTCTAGGACTCTTCACAATTTACACAGATTGTTTCTACCTCTTCTCAAACCCTCTTTCGTATTCACCATTCTCTTTGCCTAATAACCAGCTGCCGTAGAGACTAATTGTTGTGTCTCTTGCTTGTAGAGAGCTCTAATCTTATTTTAAGGAACAATTCTCAAATGTTGATTACTCTATAGGGATGGGTGAGTGGGAGGTACAAACTACTGGGTGTAAGATAGGGTACAAGGGTGTATTGTACAACATGGGGAATATAGCCAATATTTTGTAATAACTGTAACTGGAGTGTAACCTTTAAAATTGTATAAAAAATTAAAAATAGGTGAAGGGGATTAAGGGGTATAAACTTTCTCTTATAAAATGAATGTCATGAAGATGTAATATACAGCATAAAAAATATAGTCAATAACACTGTACTAACTTTGTATGGTGACAGATGGTTACTAAACTTATAATGGTGATCATTTTGTAATGTATTTAAATGTCAAATCACTAGGTTGTACACCTGAAACTAACATAATATTATATATCAACTATATATCAAGTAAAAAAGGCAATAGGTTTAATATTTTAAAATAAATTAATTAATTCATTTAAAAAATGTTGATTACTCTAGAGAGTTTTCTGTTCTAAGATCTGAAATACACTCTACTTAGTAAGACAGTAGCTATAAAACAAATGTTTTGAAAAATAAAAACTGTGGTACACATGGAGTGGTGATTGAGAAGCCTAAAATGTTTTCATTAAAAAAGAATGATGACTGCCATATTGAGAAAGATGAGTTGATTTTATTTTTTCTTCTGTTTTAGGCCTTCATGTTTTCTATGTAATTGGTTATTGTTAAGAATTTAAAGAGTTTTGAATTCAGATAATTTCTACTCTGCCACTTACTACTTTGGGCAAATTGTCAAATGTTTCTAATCTGTTTTTCATTTGCTACATCAGAATGATAATACTTTTATGGTTTCGGAGAGGAAAACTTTGAGCACCATCCGTGGTACAGAATAACAGTCATTCAGTAGCAGCTACTATTATAGTACCTGGACCAAGAACTAAGTACCAACAACCCCAGGCTACTGAGCACTTTCCTCAGAGTCCAAGGAGGAAAGAATCCAATTTCTGATGTAAAGGAGAAAATGTTTTTAACAGTTTTTAAGATAAAAATTCTTGCAGTAGCAACTCTTTACAGATACACCTTAAGAAATGTAAAAAATGTATAGAGAATATTATTTATTTTAGCTTTATTTCCATAGTAGCACTTGCCTGTTGAGATGTCTATACTATTTTAGTCAAATGAGAAATTTCAGTTTGATATCAGATTCTCATGACATAGTAATTATAATAAATTTGGAAATAGGAGAGAGAGTTCAAAATATCCATACAGAAAATGTGATTTAAAAGGACTCAAATATCTTCTCACTAAATTATCAAAATGAAAAAAATAAAATGTAGTTGGCATAATAATTTTTATGAAGTAAAATTAGAAATTTACATGGAAGTATTTCTAATTTGTCTGAAATTTTCTTATTCTTTCAAGGCAATCTTACAGTGCTAGAGTAATATGTTATTGCATCTTTATTAACATAATTGCACTTATCACATATTGCTTTTTTTCCAATTTATTATTTTTAACTGCCAGTTACTTCTGGCTATTTACTCTTTTCCAGCACATTTAACATTGAGTCAAGACAGTGTCATTTCACATGCAAGCTCCAACACCATTTCAGGCCCTTTGACCCTTCTTCAAATAGCTATTTCCCTGGTGTGCAGAGGTGGTGGCAGAGATGGCAGCAAATGACAAGGTGCTGAAAATTCTGTTGCATGAATTAGCTCTTTAGCTGTCAAGGTCTTTATATGAGACTGCTAAAGCTAGTATGATTTAAATATGTTGAAAACATTTTATAAACAAAAATCAAAAAGAAGTTGATTCTTCCAGTAGGCCGACACCAGCCCTGGTTCCCCCTGGATACTGCAGGTAGCTACCCTGGGATTTAGTCCCACCAGTGGGCTAGAATCAGCCTTGCCCCCACCCACTGCTGCACAGCCAGTACACCAGGACCTGGCTCCATCCACCAGTGGGCTGGCAGCCACTGCACATGACAGGGCCTGGCAGCCAACTGGTCTGGGGGCCAGCCTGGCCTACCAGTGCACCCACAGTACTCAGCCCCACCACAACAGAACCTCAAGCAACCCATGTAGGGGACTGCTAGAGCATATAGGTCTGGGGTCCAAAGGGGAGTGTTCTGCTAGGCCCTATAGGATGTCTTCTACATAAGGCTACTTCTCCAAGTTTGGGAAATGTAACTAACCAACCTACCTAATACATATAAACACAGAGAATTAGCAAAATGAGGGGACAGAGGAATATGTTGCAAATGAAAAAACAAGATAAAACCCCAGAAAAAGAGCTAAGTGAAGGGGAAATAAGCAACCTACTGATAAATAGTTCAAGGTAGTAATCTTAAAGATGCTCAACAAACTCAGGAGAAGTATATAAAAGCACAATGAGAAGTTTAATAAAGAGAAAATTTAAAGAAGAACCAAACAGAGCTGAGGAATACAATAACAAATAAAAATACACTACAAAGAATCAACAGTTGATTGGATGATACAGAGGAATGGATCAACAAACTGGAAGACAGAGTAGTAGAAATCACTGAAGCTGAACAGGAAAAAAAATAGGATAGTTTAAGAGACCTCTGGGTCAACATCAAGAATACTAACATTCACATTATAGGGGGTCCCAGAAGTAGAAGACAGAGAAAAAGGAGCAGAGAACTTATTTGAAAAATGATAGCTGAAACTTCTCTACCCTGGGAAAGGAAACAGTCATCTAGGTTCAGGAAGCACAGAGAGTCCTAAACAAGATGAACCCAGAGGTCCACACCAAGACATATTATAATTAAAATGGCAAATTAAAGATAGAGAGAGTCTTAAAAGCAGCAAGTGAAAAGCAACTAGTTACTTACAAGGGAACTCCCATAAGACAATCAGCTGACTTTTCAGCAGAAACTTTATAGGACAGAAAGGGGGTGGCATGATATATTCAAAATGATAAAAGGAAAAAAACCCTACATCCAATAATACTCTACCCAGCAAGGCTATCATTCATATTTGAAGGAGAGATAAAGGGTTTTACAAAGCAAAACCCAGAAGAGTTCAGCAACACTGAATTGGCTTTACCAGAAATATTAAAAGAATATCTCTAAGTGGAAAGGATTATAAAAATATGAAAATTCCAAAAGGAAATATCTCATTGGTAAAGGCAAACATGCAGTAAAGGTAGTAGAACAACCACTTATAAAGCTGGTAGGAAGGTTAAAAGACAAAATTATCTATATCCACAAAACAAAGGATGTAAAATATAATATCAAAAACATTGAACATGGAGGGGGTAAAAATGTAGGGTTGTTAGAATGCATTCAAACTTAAAAGATCATCAACTTAAAATATCATATAGACATATATATATTCATGATGCTATATATGAACCTCACTGTAACCACAAACCAAAAACCTATAGTAGATACACACATACAAAAGAGAAAGGAATACAAACATAACACTTAAGATAGTCATCAAATTACAAGGAAAGAGAGAAAAAAGAAGAAAAAAGGAACAGAAAAGATCTACCAATAAAGCTTAAAAAGAATGAACAAAATGGCAATAAGTTCATACCTATCAATAATTAATTTAAATGTAAATGGACTAAATGCTCCAATCAAAAGACACAGAGTGGCTGAATGGATTAAAAACAAACACAACAAGACCCATATATATGCTGCCTACAAGCAAATCACTTCAGATCTAAAGACACACACAGACTGAAAGTGAGAGGATGGAAAAAGATATTCCATGCAAATGGAAACAAAAAGAAAGCTAAGGGAGTAACACTTATATCAGACAAAATAGACTTTAAAACAAAGACTGTAACAAGAGAAAAAGAATGGCATTACATAATGATCAAAGGATGAATTTGAGAAGAAGATATAGCAATTCTAAACATATATGTACCCAACATAGGAGCACCTAAGTACAAAAAGAAAATATTAACAAACATAAAGTGAGAAATTGCCAGTAACACAATAATAGCAGAGAACTTTAACACCCCACTTACATTTATTGACAGATTATCCAGACAGAAAATCAATAAGGAAACACTAGCTATAAATGGCATATTGGACCAGATGGACTTAATGGATACATGTAAAACATTCCATCCGAAAGTAGGAGAACACACATTCTTTTCGAGTGCATATGAAACATTCTCCAGAACAGATCACATTCTAGGCCACAAGACAAGTCTCCATAAATTTAAAAACACTGAAATCATACCAAAAATCTTTTCTGACCACAAAGGTATGAGACTAAATCAACTACAAGAAAAAGAAAGTGCAAAAATCACAAACACATGGATGCTAAACCATATGCCACTAAACAACCAATGGGTCACTGAAGAAATCAAAGAGGAAATAAAAAATACCTGGAGATAAATGAAAAGGAAAATACAATATTCCAAAATCTATGGGATGAAGCAAAGTCAGTTTAAGAGCAATGTTTATAGAGATACAGGCCTACCTCAGGAAATAAGAAAAATCTTAAAAAAAAAAAGAACAATCTAACATTACACCTAAAAGAACTAAAACAAGAAGAACAATCAAAACTGACAGTTAGTAGAAGAAAATAAATAATAAAGATCAGAGCAGAAATAAATGAAATGGAGAGTAAAAATACAGTAGAAAAGATTGATGAAACTAAGAGCTGGTTTTTTGAAAAGATAATACAAATTAATAAACCTTTAGCCAAGAAAAAAAAAGAGAGAGAGCCCACATAAAATCAGTAAAAAAAAAGAGAAGTTACAACTGACACCAGAGAAATACAAAGGATCATAAGGGATTACTATGAACAACTATATGCCAATAAAATGGACAACCTAGAAGAAATGGATCAACTCCTAGAAAAGTACAATCTCCCAAGACTGAATTAGGAAGAAATAGAAATATATGAACAGACCAATTACCAGCAATGAAACTGAATCAGTAATCAAAAAACTCCCAACAAACAAAAGTTCATAACCAGTCAGCATCACTGGTGAATTCTACAAAACTTTTAAAGAAGAGTTAACACCTATACTTCTCAAACTATTCCAAAAATTTGTGTAGCAAGGGATGCCTTCTTTCTACAAGGCCAGCATCATCTTTATACCAAAACCAAACCAAGCCACTACAAAAAAGAAAATTACAGGCTAATCACTGATGAGCATAGATGCAAAATGTTCAACAAAATATTAGTAAAGTGAATTCTACAATACCGTAAAAGGATCATGTATCACGATCAAGTGGGATGTATCCCAGTGATGCAAGCATGGTTTGTTATCCGCAATTCAATAAATGTGATACACGATATTGAAAAATTGAATAATAAGAACCATATTATCATCTCAATAGATGCAAAAAAGCTTTTGACAAAATTCAACATCCATTTATTATAAAAACTCTCAACAAAGTGGATATAGAGGCAACATTCCTCAACATAATAAAGACCATATATGACAAACCTACAACCAACATCATACTCAACTGTGAAAAGCTGAAAGCATATTTTCTAAAATCAGGAATAAGACAAGGATGCCCACACTGACCACTTTTATTCAACATAGCATTGGAAGTCCTGGCTACAGTAATAAGACAAGAAAAAGAAATAAAAGGAATTCAAACTAGAAAGGAAGAAGTAGAACTGTCACTGTTTTTAGATTACATGATATTATATATAGAAAATCTTAAAGATGACACAAAAAACTATTAAAACTCATCAATGAATTCAGTAAAGTTGCAGAATACAAAATTAACGTATATAAATCTGTTGCATTTCTATACATAACAATGAACCATCAGAAAGAGAAATTAAGAAAACAATCCCACTTGTAACTGCATCAAAAAGAGTAAAATACCTAGGAATAAATCTAACCAAGGGGTTAAAGATGTGTGCTTGGAAAAGTATAAGACATTGGTGAAAGAAACTGAAGATGACACAAATGGAAAGCTATACTGGGGGAGAATTAATTTTGCTAAAATGACCATATTACCCAAGCAATCTACAGATTCAGTGCAATCCCTATTAAAATACTAATGCCTTTTTGACAGAACTAGAAAAAATCATTCTAAAATTTGTATGGAAACACAAAAGACCCCAAATAGCCAAAACAATGTTGAGAAAGAACAAAGCTGGAGTTAGCCAAAACAATGCTGAGAAAGAACAAGGCTGGAGTTATCATGCTCCCTGATTTCAAACTATACTACAGAGCTACAGTAATCAAAACAGTATGGTACTGGCACAAAAATAGACATGTAAATCAATGGAACAGAATAGAGAACCCACAAATGAACCCACATTTATATGTTCAATTAATCTACAACAAAGGAGGCAAGAATACACAATGAGGAAAAGACAACTTCTTAAATAAATAGTGTTGGAAAAACTGGACAGCTACTCACAAAAGAATCAAATTGGACTACTTTCCCACACCATATACCAAAATAAGCCCAAGTGATTACAAAATTAAATGTAAGACCTGAAACCATAAAACTCCAAGAAGAAAAAACAGGCAGTACACTCTTTGCCATCGATCTTAGCAATATTTTTTTGGATACACCTCCTCAGACAAGGGAAACAAAAGCAAAAATAAACAAATGGGACTTAATTAAACTGAAAGGCTTTTGCACAAATGAAGGAAGCTATCAACAAAATGAAAAGGCAGCCTACTGAATGGGACAAGATATTTGCAAATGATTTATCAGATAAGGGGCGAATATGCAAATTATACAAAGAACACATATAACTCAACATCAAAAACAACCCAACCAAAAAATGGGCAGAGGACCTGAACAGTCATTCTTCCAAAGACATACATATGGCTAACAGACATGAAAAGATGCTCAACATCACTAATCATTGGGGGAATACAAATCAAACCACAGTGAGACACCACCTCACATCTCTCAGAATGGCCATCATCAAGAAGACAACAAATAACAAGTGCACTATGGGTTGGATTGTAAATTGGTGCAACCACTATAAAAAAACTGTATGGTGGTTTCTCAAAATATTAAAAATACATCTACCATACCATCCAGCAATTTCTCTTCTGGGTATTTACCTGAAGAAAACAAAAACACTAATTCAAAAAGATATATGAACTCCAGTGTTTTTTGTAGCTTTATTTACAGTAGCCAAAATATGGAAGCAACTTAAGTGTTTATCAATAGATAAATGGATAAAGATGTGGTATATAAATACACACATATATATATACACACAATGAAATATCACTGAGACATTAAAAAAAAGAAAACCCATCTACATGCAACAACATGGATGAATCTAGAGTGTATTATGCTAAGTGAAATGAGTCAGACAGAGAAAGACAAATACCATATGATCTCACTTATATGTGGAATCTAAAAAACAAGACAAATAAAAGAAAATGAAAATACACTCCTAGATACACACAATAAATGGGTTTACCCAAAGAGAGGAGTCTGGGACGTGGGTGATATAGGTGAAGGCGATTAAGAGGTACAAACCTCCAGTTATATATTAACTAAGTCATAGGGATGTAATATAAAGCATAAGGAATATGGTCAATAATATTGTAATAACTTTGTATGGGAACAGATAGTTGCTAGACTTATTGTGGTAATCATTTTATACTGTATGCAAATGTCAAACCATTATGTAATACACCTAAAACTAATGTAATATTTGTATATAAACTACGTTTCAATTAAAAAAAAGAAATTCCATACCCATTAGCAGTCACTTCCATATGCCTTCCTTCCAGCCTCTGACATCCCAATAATCTGCTTTCTATCTCTTCTGTATATTTTATGTAAATGGAATCATACAAGAAAAAAATTAAAATAAATAAATAGATAATAAAAATAAGTTGATTCTTGAGATCCATTTTGGCAACACATCTATGAATATTTTTGTGAATTTGATTTTTACTTCAATCACATAACAAAACTAAAATTTCACTTTAGTTTTCAACAATGTAAATTTCTGTATTATCCAATAATGCTTTGTATTAAATAATCACTTTGGCATTGCCTAAAACATCTAGTTGAAAGGGGAAAATTTCAGTAGGCTTCGTCAAATTAATACAATGCCCCCTATGGTAGGCAGAATTCTAAGATGACTTCCAATGACACTAGATCTTGTATAATCTCTCCTTGAGTGTGTGTGGAACCTGTGGTTATTAGCAGATATAATTCCCATAGTTATTTTACATTATATGTCAAATGGGATTCTGCAGATGTAATTAAGTTTCCAAATCAGTTGATCTTAAGATAGCAAGATTATCCAGGTAGACCTTATCTGATCACACTAGCCTTTTAAATCTGGGTCTCAAGGACAGAGATGGAGGAAGTCAGAGATTTAAAGCACAAGAAGAATTCAACATGTAATTGCTGATTTGAAGACAGAGGGGACTACATACCAAAGAATGAATGTGGGAGGCCTCTATTATCTGAAAGCAGCACTTGGATGACAGCCAGCAGGGAAACATGGACCTCAGCCTTAGAAATTGAAGAAACTGAATTATGCCAACAGCAAGAATGAACTTGCAAGCAGATTTTCCTAGAGAGCATCTACACAAGAAATCAGCCCTGTAACATCATCATGTGTTTAGCTTTGTGATACTTTGAAAATAGAACTAGCTATATCATGTCATATTTCTGAACTACAGAGCTGTGAGGTGTTGTTTTACACTGCTAAATTTGAAGTACTTTATTACACAGCAATAGAAAACTAATATACCCCTTTTCCTCAAAAAAAAAAAAAATGCTTGAGCTAATTAGCACTGAATATTCTAAATTAACTACTTGTTTTGTATGTTAAAAATCGTCTTTTTCTATTTTTGGGGTAGCATCAATTTTGAGGAGTATTTTTTATTTTAATACCAGTTTAAAATGTTTTAACTTTTAGCTAATGTGGGAAACTTTTCTGAATGCTCATACACTATTCTCTTTTACATATTCAAGCCAGGTTTGAAATGTTCATTGATGGGGATGAAGGTAGGAAGAAATATGCACCATGAAAATTTCTGTTAAAAAAAAAATCCAGATTGCAAAAGTAATAAAGCTACATAGCTTGCTAGGACACATCACATTAATGCTAAATTTAATTCAGAAGATGCGACAAAAAGCAAACAGGAATGTAATTAAAAGCAATTTAGGCAACGAGAAATCACAGGGAAGGTTTTCCAGATTGGAAAAGGAATTTCATGGAGTATGATGCTTTTGAAGATACTATCTATCATCTTCTAAACAGGGGAGTTTCCAGAAAGAGGCTTCAGGGGGAAACACTGCTTAATTTACAATAAGCGTTTTCATATTTATTTCATATAAAAAAAGAACGCTAGTATAGGGAACTAGAGTGCTTTGCTTTATTGGTTTCAGATGAAGTGAAATGAAAGATTAATTCCCCTTTATCACTAAATAGCTAGGACAAGCCCAGGCAACCTTCCAAGAAATGTTATGAGAGATTGACCTAAATCTGGTTGGTTGGTTAGCCTTCTCCCAGTTCATAGTGTATGTGCCTATTTTGTAGAAAAGGGAGCAGTGAAAGTATTATTCTTTATAGTTCAGTTTTAATTTAATTTAGTAAAAGGGCTATGTGGAAAAATAGAAACTTTGCAACTTCTTTTATCTAAGCAGTTCCAAGTTAAAATGTATAGCAACTGACTAAATGAGGTCAAGGTTTACTTTCTGCAGATCATAGCTCTGGGAAAAATTGCAGCATCTTACAGGGAGCAGAAGGAGCTAAAAGGAGCATCTTAATATATAATCCAAAGAAGTTGTTCAATGTACACTACTTACACCTTGGAGTGTGCATCAGAAAACTTGTTTAAGGACACTCTCAACAGAAAGGCTCTTGCTTGAGAATATGTCATTCTAATTTTTAGATCTACTGCTCTGAATGCCAATATTGCATTTATTTAGATACTTATAATGCTACCTTTTTAAAGAAAATTATTGCTTAATCTACTTCTCACAGAGAACAAAAGCCATGGGGAGTAAAACTAACGAATATAATGGCTGAGCAACCTCTACTAATAAGAAAAGTTATATTATACATATTCTGGGTGACAACTAGGATTCAACACAAAAAGAATTCAGCATATAAATTCTACAAAGTGCTAACACCTTGCAGTGTCTCTTCCCTAAGTGTGCTGGAGGAGGAGTCAACTTTCCTCTTATTCTACCACCTGTCATTACTTCCAGATCTGTGAATGAAAATATTCATCTATTATTTCATTCATTAAATATTCATTAAATACCATCTTCACTCAGCAATGAATAGGACAAAGGTCCTATTTTTATGTGGTTTATATTTTAGTTGGAAGAAAATATCAGCATGACCTGAAAGACAAATGACAAATTTAAACCCAGAAAAAGAAGGCATATATACACAGGACTTTGAGTTCACTAATTTTACTGGTAAAAATGTCAGTAATGGATGTGGGAATGGATTTCTAGGATTCTCAGCTAAGGATCTGGCTAAATTTACTGAGAACTGATGAATTTATCAGAGATTCTGAATTTGATTTTGAGATTCTAAATGATAGAAACAGTGATTCAGTGGTGATCCAACCTAGATGAAGTTAAAATTAAAGAAATTCTTCTAGAATAATATGCCAGATGAAATACAAGGATTTATCATGCTTGACCATCATGCACTTATGTTTTCCTAGGGAGTCCAGCTCACTCTCTTCACCATAACCTTGAGATCTACATTGGTAAGGCAAGCACTGCCATGCAGGTAAGAGGTGGGAGACTCTACAAGTAAAATTCTACTGGAGCTAGGAGGATGCTGAGATGGCTAAGACCATGTCATGGCATTTAGCTGACTAAAGCAAATTGGGCATGTTTCCTGTAATAATCAACAAAGCCTATGTGGTAGTCTCAATATAGTCCTCAGAGAGATTTGTTGATGATTAGTGATTATGACATTCCCAGGAGATGAATATGTAGGCAGCCTGCTAAGGTCCTGCTTGACATGCAAAATGGACAATCACCCTGACTTGAAGAGAGGCTTGTTTGTGTCACAATTTTAGAGAATCATGGCCCTTCCCCAAATCTAAGACCTGAGTCTCAAATTGAGGCATGAATGGGCATCCTTCATGAAAGGCCTTTGAAATAACAACACAAATATGTCTGGGAAGTGGCCTTTCCCAAAGGAATGTGCAAGTACTTATTTAGGAAACTGCACTCTAGGAAAGGAGATCCACACAGACCTTGGGGGATTGTTAGACATTGGCTCCAGACTAAAACAATAACTATAAATACATTATAACCACTGGGATCCACTGACAGAGGGGATTCCTAAGGGTGTTAATTGATAATTTTTAAAAATGATTATTGTTTCCAGTTTAGATAAATTGATTTCAGGATTGAACTTTACTTTTGGGCTAGAGATGGGAAACATCAACTTGCCCAACTCTCTCTTTTAGAGGTAGAAGTTCAGGGAAGTTAAATCACTGCCTTTAAGTACAAAAGAAGAACCTAAGTCTTTTAAATTCTTACCAGGTTGCTATACCAGCCCAGCTGCCTGGGTCCCTTGGTTAGGGGGATGGGATGGAAGGAATTGGAGGTTATCCAGTTTCCAAGAAAGAACTGAGGAGGGAAGGGTCATATTTTCTTTATTCTTCACTTTGGTTTAAAAATTTTATTTTATTCAAATTGGAAAAAATAAAAAAACACAAATTCTTGCCTTTTTTTGTGGTGGCAGGGGTTGGGGTTGGGGGAGTCTGAGAGGAAAAATTTGTGAAAAGATAATAGATGAAAATTTCCCCGAAATGGTGAAAACTGTAAAGCCACAGTTACTAGAAGCACAAGAAATATGAAGAAAACATCAAAGCATAAAATAATAAAATTGTTTATAATAGTAAGAAAGAGAAAATCTTAAAAAAAAGACAGAGGAAAAAAGACATTATGTGGAGGAACAAAGGTAAGGAATACTGAATATTTCTTTTGGAAATATGCAAGCTAGAATACAGAAGAGCAACTGAATGTACTTTAAAGTACTGAAAGATAGAAACTATCAAGCTAATTCTTAACTCGGAAAAAAATTACTTTCAAACATAAAAGTGAAATGAAGAGTTTTTCAGACATGCAAAAGCTGAAAGAATTCAATACTAGAAGACCTGAACTACAAGAAAATATTAAAAGGAAAGCCTTTAAATGAAACCACTATCTCAAAGACATCTGCATCCTTATATTCATTGTAGCATTATTTACAATAACCAAGAGGTGGAAACAACAGATGGTTCCATGATAGATGAATGGATAGAGAAAATATGGAAGATGTATATTCAATGAAATATTATTCAGCCATTAAAAAAAGGAAATCCTACTATTTGTGAGAAAATGGATGAAACTTGAAGGCATTATGCTAAGTGAAATAAGTCAGACAGAGAAGGACAAATTCTGTATAATCTCACTTATATGTAGAATCTAAATAAAGCCAAACTCACAGAAACAAAATGCAGATTGGTGGTTGGCAGAGGTTGGGGTGTGGGAGAAATGGGGAGATATTGATTAAAGGGTACAAACTTCCAGGTATCAGATGAATAAGTTCTGGGGATCTAATATACAGCATGGTGACTCAAATGTCTCCAGCCTCAGGAGGCAACTTAAAAAACACCTCTTGGGGCTTCCCTGGTGGCGCAGTGGTTGCGCGTCCGCCTGCCGATGCAGGGGAACCGGGTACGTGCCCCGGTATGGGAAGATCCCACATGCTGCGGAGCGGCTGGGCCCGTGAGCCATGGCCGCTGAGCCTGCGCGTCCGGAGCCTGTGCTCCGCAACGGGAGAGGCCACAACAGAGGAAGGCCCGCATACCACAAAAAAAAAAAAAAAAAAAAAAAACACCTCTCTATCTTCTGCTTGTCTTCTTAGATTCTTAGCAGCTGCTTTCTGTTTTTTTCCCTCAGTGTCTCACTCTGCACATCTGCAACTTAAGAGCCAGGACTTGAGGGAAAATTGCCCATGAGAATATTGAGTTTATCTCAGTGCATTTTACTTCCCTCTAAGATCTTGTCTTTTCAAATCCCTGCAATTTTAGTTTCACTGATGCTTTCAATCTGTTCTATTAAGGGTTTAATCTAACATACATAGTCATTCTCTGTGGGTATGTTAGTTTAAACTAGACACTTCACCATGGTCACTGGTAGATGTATCATATACACTTCTACATATTAAGTAATTGTCTCTCCAAATACAGTGTGCAGGACACGTTGGCATTAGTGCTTGTATTAACTATTTCATTTAGTCTGGAGTAGCGCTGCCCAATATAAATATATGAATCACATATGGAATTTTAAAATTTCAAGTACTCACATTAGAAAAGTAAAAAGTAACAGGCAGAATTACAATAAATAATATACTTTACTTAATTAAAATTAAATATATTTAAAATATTACCATTTTAATGTACATGAATTCAAACTCCATTGTATATTTTATGTTTACAACTCATCTAAATACACACTAGGCCCATTTCAAATGCTTAAGAGCTAGCCTCATGGGACTAGTGGTCACCATATTGGAAAAGGCAGGTCTAGAGGTTTCAGAATATTCGGAGGAGATGTGAAAGGCTAAAAGATAAACATATATTATGTGGTAATATTGACTTAAAGACTTGGATCATCTCCCTTGAGAAACCAGTGGGTCTCTATTTAGCTATACAAAGAATCTTTTCATCATGTTAGGTGGAAAAATTGCAGATTGTTTTTAACTTCTCAGCATCAAATGCTCCTTCCTCTTTTAGAGAAATAACACAAATTATTCAATAAAAGGTAGGATTCAGCTTCCCATGACTGAATCCCAAATGATGAAAAACTTTCTGAAAGCCTGAGAAAGCCAAGAATCAGATGTGTAACTCAGGCTCAGATAATCATAATATGTCTTCCAAGGACTCAATACATTAAATACAGAAATGTAGAGAAGGCTTTCAAATATTCCTAGAAATTGCCTTGAGTGAGGCAGAAAGGAGTCCTAGCAGCGAATTGTAGGTCATTTTCACAGGACATTTTCTGGGTTATGAAAGTCACTGTGTTGTTTCCTAGGCTTATTTGTTCCTGCAGGTGTTCAGTCCATTACATGAATCCCTGATTTCTAGGAGTTTGTGGCCCATGATTTTACTTTTTAGTACAACACAGTTGCTAAGTGCATAAACTTGGGGGTCAAATGGCCTGAGTTTGAATCCTGCTTTTCCTACTCATTAGCTATCTGGACTTAGACACATTATTTTACCCTTTTTTCCCCTCTCAATTTCTTCATCTATCAAGTAGTGATGATAATTGTACCTACCTCATGGGTTGTTACAAAAGCTCGATGAGATAACCCATACACAATTAAGTATACTTACATGTCCTTATTATGTACTGAATATTTACCTTTTAATAATTGAGCTTTTACTATTATTTTAAAAGTTTATGGAAAGTCTACTGTGTAGTAGGTGCACATAAAACAATACTCATTTTTTCCAACTAAAATTACCTTAATAAGAAAGAATACTTATTCCACATCCCTAAAGATTTGGGAGGGGGTTATGTGTAGTCTGACCACTGCAAGCCTAATACCTTTACACTCTCAAACTTTATCTTTTATATTACTCCAACTTCATGCTTCAAATGTGTTTCAAATTATTTACCATTGAATAATGTGCCATGTTTATTTGGTGGCTGTAAGTAGTGCCAAATACATAGCCCACTACCATACTTTAAGAAGTGTGTGTACACACACACACACACACACACACACATAGATATCTATATAGATATATGGATATATACAATGGAATATTACTCAGCCATAAAAAAGAATGAAATAATGTCATTTGCAGCAACATGGATGGACCTAGAGATTGTCATACTGAGTGAAGTAAGTCAAACGGAGAAAGACAATTATCATAAGATATCTGTTATATGTGGAATCTAAAAAAAATGGTACAAATGAACTTATTTACAAAACAGAAATAGAGTCACAGATATAGAAAACAAACTTATGGTTACCAAGGGGGAATGGGAGAGGGAGGGATAAATTGGGAGATGGGAATTGACATATACACACTACTATATATAAAATAGATAACTAATAAGAACCTACTATATAGCAAAGGGAACTCTACTCAATACTCTGTAATGACCTGTATTGGAAAAGAATCTAAAAAAAAGTGAATATATGTATAACTGATTCACTTTGCTGTACAGGCGCGTCCGGAGCCTGTGCTCCGCAACGGGAGAGGCCACAACAGAGGAAGGCCCGCATACCACAAAAAAAAAAAAAAAAAAAAAAAAACACCTCTCTATCTTCTGCTTGTCTTCTTAGATTCTTAGCAGCTGCTTTCTGTTTTTTTCCCTCAGTGTCTCACTCTGCACATCTGCAACTTAAGAGCCAGGACTTGAGGGAAAATTGCCCATGAGAATATTGAGTTTATCTCAGTGCATTTTACTTCCCTCTAAGATCTTGTCTTTTCAAATCCCTGCAATTTTAGTTTCACTGATGCTTTCAATCTGTTCTATTAAGGGTTTAATCTAACATACATAGTCATTCTCTGTGGGTATGTTAGTTTAAACTAGACACTTCACCATGGTCACTGGTAGATGTATCATATACACTTCTACATATTAAGTAATTGTCTCTCCAAATACAGTGTGCAGGACACGTTGGCATTAGTGCTTGTATTAACTATTTCATTTAGTCTGGAGTAGCGCTGCCCAATATAAATATATGAATCACATATGGAATTTTAAAATTTCAAGTACTCACATTAGAAAAGTAAAAAGTAACAGGCAGAATTACAATAAATAATATACTTTACTTAATTAAAATTAAATATATTTAAAATATTACCATTTTAATGTACATGAATTCAAACTCCATTGTATATTTTATGTTTACAACTCATCTAAATACACACTAGGCCCATTTCAAATGCTTAAGAGCTAGCCTCATGGGACTAGTGGTCACCATATTGGAAAAGGCAGGTCTAGAGGTTTCAGAATATTCGGAGGAGATGTGAAAGGCTAAAAGATAAACATATATTATGTGGTAATATTGACTTAAAGACTTGGATCATCTCCCTTGAGAAACCAGTGGGTCTCTATTTAGCTATACAAAGAATCTTTTCATCATGTTAGGTGGAAAAATTGCAGATTGTTTTTAACTTCTCAGCATCAAATGCTCCTTCCTCTTTTAGAGAAATAACACAAATTATTCAATAAAAGGTAGGATTCAGCTTCCCATGACTGAATCCCAAATGATGAAAAACTTTCTGAAAGCCTGAGAAAGCCAAGAATCAGATGTGTAACTCAGGCTCAGATAATCATAATATGTCTTCCAAGGACTCAATACATTAAATACAGAAATGTAGAGAAGGCTTTCAAATATTCCTAGAAATTGCCTTGAGTGAGGCAGAAAGGAGTCCTAGCAGCGAATTGTAGGTCATTTTCACAGGACATTTTCTGGGTTATGAAAGTCACTGTGTTGTTTCCTAGGCTTATTTGTTCCTGCAGGTGTTCAGTCCATTACATGAATCCCTGATTTCTAGGAGTTTGTGGCCCATGATTTTACTTTTTAGTACAACACAGTTGCTAAGTGCATAAACTTGGGGGTCAAATGGCCTGAGTTTGAATCCTGCTTTTCCTACTCATTAGCTATCTGGACTTAGACACATTATTTTACCCTTTTTTCCCCTCTCAATTTCTTCATCTATCAAGTAGTGATGATAATTGTACCTACCTCATGGGTTGTTACAAAAGCTCGATGAGATAACCCATACACAATTAAGTATACTTACATGTCCTTATTATGTACTGAATATTTACCTTTTAATAATTGAGCTTTTACTATTATTTTAAAAGTTTATGGAAAGTCTACTGTGTAGTAGGTGCACATAAAACAATACTCATTTTTTCCAACTAAAATTACCTTAATAAGAAAGAATACTTATTCCACATCCCTAAAGATTTGGGAGGGGGTTATGTGTAGTCTGACCACTGCAAGCCTAATACCTTTACACTCTCAAACTTTATCTTTTATATTACTCCAACTTCATGCTTCAAATGTGTTTCAAATTATTTACCATTGAATAATGTGCCATGTTTATTTGGTGGCTGTAAGTAGTGCCAAATACATAGCCCACTACCATACTTTAAGAAGTGTGTGTACACACACACACACACACACACACACATAGATATCTATATAGATATATGGATATATACAATGGAATATTACTCAGCCATAAAAAAGAATGAAATAATGTCATTTGCAGCAACATGGATGGACCTAGAGATTGTCATACTGAGTGAAGTAAGTCAAACGGAGAAAGACAATTATCATAAGATATCTGTTATATGTGGAATCTAAAAAAAATGGTACAAATGAACTTATTTACAAAACAGAAATAGAGTCACAGATATAGAAAACAAACTTATGGTTACCAAGGGGGAATGGGAGAGGGAGGGATAAATTGGGAGATGGGAATTGACATATACACACTACTATATATAAAATAGATAACTAATAAGAACCTACTATATAGCAAAGGGAACTCTACTCAATACTCTGTAATGACCTGTATTGGAAAAGAATCTAAAAAAAAGTGAATATATGTATAACTGATTCACTTTGCTGTACAGTAGAAACTAACACAATATTGTAAAGCAACTATACTCCAATAAAAATTAATTTTAAAAAAAGGTGTAGACAAAATGATTAAATTAATACTGGCAATAACCCTGTGATGCAGGCATTACTACTTCCATTTTTAAGGTGAGGAAATTGATTCAGAGAAATTAGGTATTTTGCCTACAATTACAGAGCTGGTGTGTGCACAATTACACATTTTATTTTGATCATGAGTTCCATTTTCCTAGACAAGGACTTCAATATAATATTTGAAGGTGTTTAATTTCTTGGCCTACAGCTCATAAAAGAGTTCTGCCATTATCTGGAGCATCCTTGATATTTTTAGAAAGGTAAGCCAAGCCTCAACGAATGCATGTCTCATAAATCTATTTCATTTCACTGACATCACCACTTTCTTAATCCCTCTTTCACCTTCTCTATTTTTTTTTCTGTTTCTTTGCTAAAGTCTAGGATCATAAATATTTCTTTAGTTGTAAACAGCCCATTATTTAAATAGCTTTCATCTAAAAGAACTCTGGAAATTTACTTTAGGTGAAATTTCAAGGGGAGAATTGTGATTAATCATTTGTGAGAATGACATTCTAAGTTCTCATACTTGCTGTACCTGCTAAATCAAATAAGATAGGCTTTGACATAGGCACTTTTCCAAATGTCACTCTTAGACTTTTCCAGGGGGCTCACTGATAGAACCAGTTCAATGATACTGATAACTGCATGAGGGCGGAACAAAATTCTCCTAGCAATTAAAATCAAAGGCTGTACATCTAAATTTCTATATCTGCTAATACAATATATGTTACTTTTTCTTTTTCAAGTGTTTTAAAAACTGGCAGAGGCACTGAAACAGCTATGTAACTTTGTTGTCCAAGGCTCCTTACTATGACACTGACTTCTAACCATGAACATGTGTGAATTCTCTTCTCCCCTCTCTAAATCATCCTAGAAGCTTCTCATTTCACCTCTACTTAGATGTTACTCTTTGCAATTTTTTGGTAAATAATTCATTTTAAACACAAGGAATGAACTTTATTTTCCTCACTCATGAAAAGTGTCTCTGTGCTACAGAAATGTCTTAGTCAGCCAATTTTCTTCACCTGCAGTTTGCCTTTGCAAATGATCTCATCGTGAAAAACAAACTGCCAGCTTGATTATAGCAAAGCTTTGGTTATTGAAAAACACCCCTCATATCTTTTAGGTAGGACTGCTGACTTTACATCTGCATTGTCTATAATGTTACTCCAGATTGGTTCAAATACTAGATGATTAACAATGATGAACAAGAAGTTTTGCCAACTGATAATCAACTTGCTCAAACAATTCATTCGCCCATTATTTAAAATGAGTCACATTTAAGAATTTAAAAATAAAGAACCAAGTTTTGTTTTGTTTTATTTTTGATTACTTTGAAAAATCTCCATATATATTCTGGTTCTGAAATACACAGGTTAAATAAAAGATAAGGTAAACTATCAACACTTGTCAGCTGAAAATATGATTTGGAGGCTGTGTTTAGAAGTGAGGTCCACAGGCTTTGAATTACACAACTCATGCAAGAAGAGAAAAAGTTCATTTGAATATCCAGACATTGGGACTCTCTAATGCCAATTTTAAAATAAATGATCATCAGAAGAAAACATCTGGATAGCTGAGTAAATGTTTTCCACTTCTCGGGGCCAAATCTCTTCCTGAAAGCCAGACCACTGTAATCAATTGCATGCAGGACACCTACACTTGGATGTCCTCAGATTCAAAACTAAATTAGTCATCGTATCCTGGACACCCATTTCTCCTCTGTTGTTTCTATATTCAGTATCTCATGAAATAATGTCACTATTTGTATAGTTGCTCAAGCCTGAAATTTGATTTTATCTATCTCTGTTATGCCTCACATGTAATTAAGCAACAAGTTCTATGGTGTCTACATTATAAATAACTCACTAATCCATCCACCTTTCTGTGTCTCCACTCAATGCCTTAAAGGGAGCCCTGGTGTAGGTCCCTCATTTAGATCCTGAGGCAGATTCTTAGCACAGCTCCCAATTCCCAGGTTTTTCTTTTGCTTCTCCTCCAAACCATTCTCCACCCCGCAGAGTGATTACTTAAAGATATATTTACCTGCTCAAAATCCATTAGGCGGTCCAGATAAAGACGGGGCTTCATGATAAGGTTTATAAGGCTTTTTGTGATTTAGCCTTCAGGAATCTCTGCAATTGTTTCTTTGGCCACAGAGATGTCTCTTCTTCACCTACATGTCAGATGTGCTATGCCTCCTTGCCTCTGGTGGATTCTTTCTGTACATTTCCTTTTCACCATATCCAATAGCTTCTCTTCTTCGCTCGCTCTTACTCATCCTTTAGCTCTCACGTGGGTTACACTTTCCCTGATACCCATGTTGGAGTCATATGCCTTTTCTTTGCACGTCAATAGCAACATATAGTTCACCTTTTGCAACACATATAACACTGTATAATAATTTCCTATTCATTCTTCTGTTTTCCTAACTAAAGTAAAAATTCCCAGATGACAAGAACCATATCTTTCATATTGTGGAAATACTGATGTAGTTCCACATCTAACATAGAGATGGGAATGTAAGAAGCATTTAACACATATTTGTTAGATGAATCATCCAAGAATAAATATTAAGATTTCAGATAAATAACTATATTCCCAAGAACAAAAATCTAAAAATGTGAAAGCATAAGAAAAGCAAAATGAAAAATTCTAAAAATTTTATTAAAAATTAGAAATGGATGAAAGGCAATAAATTAAACTGTTTCTGATCCCTCCCAACCCCCCCTAAGTTTTTCACATCAGTGTACATATGCCCAAGACAAATAATCATCATATGTTTCACATCTTTAGTTCAGATCATTGTAAACCCATCTGATAATTGTCTGGCCCTTCCAATGTTAACAGCAAATATATCTCTTTTGCTAGATGCTTAGGGGGAGGCAGAGCACCCCATTAGCAGGTCTACCCTCTGAATTGCTCTTGTAGGATCAGCAGTGGGTTTACCACTATGCCTTCATACTTTTGTCTAAGAGCCCACAACTGGGCTCTTCTGAACCTGGCTGGATGTCTGATCCCACTGAACCCCATTCTTGAAGGCAAATCATTGTCTTAGAACTAATAATAGCTGACATGCACTAAGCATTACTATATTCCAGGAATAATCTCATTTATTCTTCAAGGCACCCTGAGAAACAAATATTATTATTATAGAGATGAGGAAACTGAAGCTCAGAGAAGTTAAGTAACCTCTTCAATAACAAGCAATTGTTTGAATTCAAACTATTGTGTCCAATAGTTCTGAGTTTTCTTAAAATTGCCTCAATCTCTCTAGATGGTAAGTCTGAGGTTCTCAACAAGATTTCAATGACGGACATTCTCATGGTTACTTCTGGTGTTGAATTCCTCTTCCCACTGAACTGTTATTCTCGTGAGTGTCTCACATCTTCTATTTGTTCATGACTCTACCCATGCTAACCTAAAGCTGGAATATCCATCTCTAATTTCTCCAAAAGGCCATCCACACAAGACATTTGTAGGTTCAGCAGATTTTACCAAGAATTAGGGCAACAGAAGAGGGTTGCATAGTAGCAAAAATTCCCAAACTGTTTAATACTGAATATTAGATAGCCTTATTTTTTTGTCTTTGGGCTACCAGCTCAAAGGTAGGTATCAGGGGTTTCTTAGTAATAACAGAGTTTCAATATTTCTAGCTTCCTACCATGTTACTTTGTTTCTCTCGCTCACTCTGACTCACTCTCTCTCTCTGTCTCTCTCTCTCTCCTTCAGAGGAATAAGGTCTGCTTTGCTGCCTTCCCCTATTTCTTGTTTTCTTCTAAAATTCTATTAAATTTTTAGACAGAGAAATTTATCTTTTTTTTTTCTTCTGGGATCCTTCCAGAACATGCCCTTAGGGCCTACACATCTAAGGCAGAATATCAAGGTGTTTTCCTAAACAAAGATAGTTTTCTCCCTGCGGGGAACTCTGAGCCAGCTGTTAACATTACAATCTTATTTATCTTGCCACCTTTACTTAAAGAGTAAATCAATGAAGATGTTTTGGGAATTAACTTCTCCAGGGAAAGGCATACCTAACATGACAGAAATATTATCATAATATAATTTTTCTCAAAGGTTTTGATTACACTGATATATGTAATTCAGTGGTTCCAGTGCACAGCACCCCATTAGAGAAAACTAGATTGACTGAGGTAGTAACACACATTTACTTCTACTCAACATATATTCATGCTGTATTCACAAACACTCTGCTCCCTCCAAACCTGGATCACTCCTCGAAGCAAGCTTTCATACCTTTTTTTTTTTTTCCTTAAGGTAGGTTCTCTAGTTATTATCCTAAATGTATTCATTTGCTTCTACAAACAAGTTAGGTGGTACTCCAAATAATGAACTAATGAATAGGAAATGTGAGGATGATGCGAGCACCCACCCATGTCCTTGACCCCTTGTAGGAGTCTTGGCTAATTGTAAATGTGTCTGATTGGAGTGGTCAAGAACTCTGATTTGTCTTTAACAATTTGTTGTGCCTCTGAATGTCAACTGCATTGTTGTCCTCAAAGTTGTAATCCAATATATTTGGAAACACGTTGGTCACAGGGGGAGTAAACATATCTTGATGGAGAGCCCACTGTGGGCAAAACATTATGCAAATAGCTTGAAAGAAATGCCAAAGAGTAAGTAAATCATGCAGCTCTTGTGCTTGGAGAGATGTGGATGCAAGGGAAAGTGAAAACAAAAATAAAGGTTTATGGGAGCTATGTTTACTTGTATATGCACACATATGTGAGTCTCTCATATGTATAGACATGTAACCATGCATTTTTATAAATATACATATGATAGCTAAACAGACTTCTGACTCTCCTGCTTAATCTCTTGCCACACCCAGGCAGTAACACTGAACTGCTTGTTGCTCTATTTCCTGCCTCGGTGACACACATACCATTCACTCTAACTCGAAAGCCCTTCACAATGTCCCATTCCTCTCAGAGTAACTCTCTCCTATCCTTTAATACTCCTCCCCGGACTCAAACCCTCCAAGAAGCCTAGCTGAGGAAATACACTGACACACAGTCACATAAGTCCTTGAGTTTTATTTTGTTCCTCTCTTCAGAGCAAGCTAGTCATACCCAGAGATGTTGGGTTAGATTTTTTTTTTTTAATTGGAGTATAGTTGCTTTACAATGTTGGGATAGTTTCTGCTGTACAACAAAGTGAATCAGCTACATGTATACATATATCCCTTCCCTCCTGGACCTCCCTCCCACTCCTCCTCCGCATCCCACCCATCTAGGTCATCACAGAGCACCAAGTTGAGCTCCCTGTGCTATACAGCAGGTTCCCACTAGCTAGCTATTTTACACATGGTAGTGTATATATGTCAATCCTAATCTCCCAATTCGTCCCACCTTCTCCTTCCCCTCCATGTCTACATGTCTGTTCTCTATGTCTGCATCTCTATTCCTGCCCTGCAAACTGGTTCATCTGTACCATTTTTCTAGATTCCACATATATGCATTAATAAACAATATTTGTTTTTCTCCTTCTGACTTACTTCACTCTGTATGACAGACTCTAGGTCCATCCACATCTCTACAAATGACCCAATTTCATTCCTTTCTATGGCTGAATAATATTCCATTGGATATATGTACCATATCTTTATCCATTCATCTGTCAATGGACATTTAGGTTGTTTCCATGTCCTGGCTATTGTAAATAGTGCTGCAGTGAAAACTGGGATACATGTGCCTTTTTGAATTATGGTTTTCTCAGGGTATATACCCAGTAGTGAGATTGCTGGGTCATATGGTAGTTCTATTTTTAGTTTTTTAAGGAACCTCCATACTGTTCTCCATAGTGGCTGTATCAATTTACATTCCCACCAACAGTGCAAGAGGGCTCCCTTTTCTCCACACCCTCTCCAGCATTTGTTGTTTGTAGATTTTTTGATGATGGCCATTCTGACTGGTGTGAGGTGATACCACATTGTAGTTTTGATCTGTATTTCTCTAGTAATTAGTAACGCTGAGCATCTTTTCACGTGCCTCTTGGCCATCTGTATGTCTTCTTTGGAGAAATGTCCATTTAGGTCTTCTGCCCATTTCTGGATTGCGTTGTTTTTTGTTGATATTGAGCTGCATGAGCTGTTTGTATACTTTGGAGATTAATCCTTTGCCAGTTGCTTCGTTTGCAAATATTTTCTCCCATTCTGAGGGTTGTCTTGTCATCTTGTTTATGGTTTCGTTTGCTGTGCAAAAGCTTTTAAGTCCCATTTGTTTATTTTTGTTTTTATTTTCATTACTCTAGGAGGTGGGTCAAAGAAGATCTTGCTGTGGGGCTTCCCTGGTGGTAGGAAGTCAGGGAGCCTGATTCCTCCAGCTCCGTTCTTTCTCAAGGTTGCTTTGGCTATTCAGTATCTTTTGTGTTTCCATACAAATTGTAAATTATTTTGTTCTAATTCTGTAAACAATGTCATTGGTAATTTGATAGGGATTGCGTTGAATCTGTAGATGGCTTTGGGTAGTATAGTCATTTTCACAATATTGATTCTTCCAATCCAAGAACATGGTATATCTCTCCATCTGTTTGTACCATCTTTAATTTCTTTCATCAGTGTCTTATAGTTTTCTGCATACAGGTCTTTGGGGGTTTGGGCTTCAATATACGAATTTGGGGGGGTGCACAATTCAGTCTGTAAAACTTACTTTCATCACCTTGCCTCTCCTCCGCCTTCCCTTCTTGTACCTACTTTCTGACCCATGAATATGGGGAGAGAGGAGATTTAATGAAGCAGGACCATTTGAATTTTTTATTTTATTTTATTTTTTAAATCTTTGGCCGCACCACGCAGCATATGGGATCTTAGTTCCCCGACCGGGGATCAAACTCATGCCCCCTGCAGTGGAAGTGCAGACTCTTAACCACTGGACCACCAGGGAAGTCCCAGCAGGACCATTTATACTTGTCTGAAGCTGGTGTGAGACTTCAGTACACTCCCCAGGCCTGGTAGAGTGTAAACATGACTCCTTCTCTTAGGAAGAATATTTTTCAGTTCTTAGTAGGCCTTCTTGATATGGTTGCTACATCCTCCTGCTCCATGCTTACAGGTCTTTCCTGAACCCCCAAGAATTCCAGGGCTGACTTCCAGCATCTTCCTGCCGAAACCCCTTCTCCCCCTCAGACGACCCACTTGCACAGACGTGAGTCAATTCCACACCAGCTCCCTCTCATGTGTGGGCCATTATGTCCATTGGAAACCCTCATGCTTCCTTTTACTTTCTTCCTTTTGAGTCCCAAACTCTGGGAGAATAGGCCAGACAGTGCAGCACCAAAATCACCTTTGCTCCTGCTGTCAGGGTGTCTCTCATTGTTAGATTCCCTAGACAGGGGTGAGAATGCATCCCCCTCCTCCCTCCTAAACTACAAAGGACAAATTTCTCACTTTCTGAATAGTGTCCCTGAGGCCCTTCTCTCTTGACCTGAAGGAAGGGGGAATCACCCCCTGACACCTACCCCAAGTCCTCCCTTCTATAACCGATATAGAGAATTGGTCCTTAGCATCAATTCCAATCTTCTTTCTTGTGTGCTTTCTTGTACTGTACTACAGATTCTCTTGCAGTTAGGGTTCTGGAAGCAAATTAGGTTCCATCAATTGATGGCACTTGAACAAGATTTGGAAGGCAGAATGGAGCAGGGGGATGGGGTTAGGGATCTTCTCACTGTATGCAAGGCCACGGAGATAAAGATAGAACTTTTCTGCATCCATGATCCAGTGTCCAACCACTATCTTCATGGACATTAAGAAGTAGTTGCCCAGTAGTGGGATTGCTGGGTCATATGGTAGTTCTATTTTTAGTTTTTTAAGGAACCTCCATACTGTTCTCCATAGTGGCTGTATCAATTTACATTCCCACCAACAGTGCAAGAGGGCTCCCTTTTCTCCACACCCTCTCCAGCATTTGTTGTTTGTAGATTTTTTGATGATGGCCATTCTGACTGGTGTGAGGTGATACCACATTGTAGTTTTGATCTGTATTTCTCTAGTAATTAGTAACGCTGAGCATCTTTTCACGTGCCTCTTGGCCATCTGTATGTCTTCTTTGGAGAAATGTCCATTTAGGTCTTCTGCCCATTTCTGGATTGCGTTGTTTTTTGTTGATATTGAGCTGCATGAGCTGTTTGTATACTTTGGAGATTAATCCTTTGCCAGTTGCTTCGTTTGCAAATATTTTCTCCCATTCTGAGGGTTGTCTTGTCATCTTGTTTATGGTTTCGTTTGCTGTGCAAAAGCTTTTAAGTCCCATTTGTTTATTTTTGTTTTTATTTTCATTACTCTAGGAGGTGGGTCAAAGAAGATCTTGCTGTGGGTTATGTCATAGAGTGTCTTTCCTATGTTTTTCTCCAAGAGTTTTATAGTGTCTGGTCTTACATTTAGGTCTCTAATCCATTTTGAGTTTATTTTTGTGTATGGTGTTAGGGAGTGTTCTAATTTCATTCATTTACATGTAGCTGTCCAGTTTTCCCAGCACCACTTATTGAAGAGGCTGTCTTTTCTCCACTGTATATTCTTGCCTCCTTTATCAAAGATAAGGTAACCATATGTGCATGGTCTGTGCATTAATTTTGTATCCTGAAACTTTACCAAATTCACTGATGAGCTCTAGTAGTTTTCTGGTGGCATCTTTAGGATTTTCTACGTATAGTACCATGTCATCTGCAAACAATGACAGTTTTACATCTTCTTCTCCAATTTGTATTCCGTTTATTTCTTTTTCTTCTTTGATTGCCATGGCTAGGACTTCCAAAACTATGTTGAATAATAGTGGTCAGAGTGGATGTCCTTGTCTTGTTCCTGATCTTAGAGGAAATGCTTTCAGTTTTTCACCATTGAGAATGATGTTTGCTATCAGTTTGTCATATATGGCCTTTATTATGTTGAGGTAGCTTCCCTCTGTGCCCACTTTCTGAAGAGTTTTTATCATAAATGGGTGTTGAATTTTGCTAAAAACGTTTTTTGCATCTTTTAAGATGATCATATGGTTTTTATTCTTTAATTTGTTAATATGGTGTATCACATTGATTGATTTGCATATATTGAAGAATACTTGCATCCCTGGGATAAATCCCACTTGATTATGGTGTATGAATCTTTTAATGTGTTGCTGGATTCTGTTTGCTAGAATTTTTTTGAGGATTTTTGCGTCTGTATTCATCAGTGATATTGGTCTGTAATTTTCTCTTTTTGTGACATCTTTGTCTGGTTTTGGTATCAGGGTGATGGTGGCCTCATAGAATGAGTTTGGGAGTGTTCCTCCCTCTGCAATTTTTTAAAAGAGTGTGAGAAGGACAGGTGTTACCTCTTCTCTAAATGTGTGATAGAATTCACCTGTGAAGCCATCTGGTCCTGGACTTTTATTTGCTGGAAGATTTTTAATTACAGTTTCAATTTCATTACTTGTGATTGGTCTGTTTATATTTTCTGATTCTTCCTGGTTTAGTCTTGGGAAATTGTACCTTTCTAAGAATTTGTCCATTACTTCCAGGTTGACCATTTTATTGGCATATAGTTGCTTGTAGTAGTGTCTTATGATCCTTTGTATTTCTGTGGTGTCAGTTGCACTTTCTCCTTTTTCATTTCTAATTTTATTAATTTGAATCCTCTCCCTTTTTTCTTGATGAGTCTGGTTAAATGTTTATCAATTTTGTTCATCTTCAATCTTCAGTTTTCTAATCTGATTAGTGAAGACCTACACATTTTCCTCCTCATAGCTGCCTTTGTTAGCTCTGTTAGTAGGCATCTATGAAAATGTCTCTTCTACAATTCTTTCCCAGAGTCTGTCTTGCTGATTACAGCTCCCTCAATAACTTACCCTTTGGAGCTGTTCCACTCCAATTATTAAACAGGTTCCAAGAAGGAAATGGCCAGGAAGGGTTACACACTTTTGTGAAAGTCGACTGATCCAATGTGGAATGCAAGACTGAAATAATGTGTTCTCATCTTTTCTATGACATGTCAATTACTGGGGGAGTTTCAGAAATTGTTTTTCTTTTTCCTTCCTGCCATGTAGTAAAAGAAGAATTACATTGTGTGGACTCTTAATATCTTCTTTCAACTTAGCTACTGCTGGAAGTTTGAGGTATGAGATGAACAACATGTCCCGGCTTCTTCCTAATAGATGGTACTCCTTATTTTTACTTCATTTTAGGTTCTTAAAATCCTGTCTTGAAAATCTTCTTTTGATATATCAGTTGCTTCCAATGAGAACCATACCATAAACTAACATAAACAAACCATACTTTGAGGATAAAAATACACACAAGCATACAGAGAGCTTACTCTCAGTCTGTTCTTGATGGGCATCAGGTTTGATATTTATGCAAAATTATGTGCATACAGGTATTGTATAAACAAATGCTGAGAGGCTTACTGAATTACTGAAGTTTCTGAAGCAATGTAATAGCTCAAAAGCACATTTCCCACAATGTCTCCTGTACACACACACAGCCACCCACACCAAAACTAGAATTCAAATAACAAAGTTGGCATTGTGTGTGTCTGCCTTATTCAAATACTATCTGCAGCCTAGTTTCTCAAATTACTCTGCTTCCTACAGAACTAATTTTAAAATGAATCTCCCACTGACTTCAAGGGGCTTTCATCTCTTTAGGATGGTGATGAAGGCTAAAAATGTGTGCTTGGTACCCCAGAAGAATGAAGTCTGTGTCAGCCAAGCTCAGAAGTGCTGAAACAGACCCAATTCCTCCCTGGGTGCTGCCCATTAATCCCTGTGAAATCTTTCAAAGGGTTTTAAGTGATAAGCTAAGAGAAAATGGGCCCTAGGAAAAGCACCCTTCTTTGGATTGACTTCATATCAGAATTCTATAGTCATATCAGAAATGAGACTGCTCACTATACAGCTCCTTTTGTGCTATGAATAGAGACTGGTTTTTCCCTTATTTTTAGAAAAAACTTAAATACATTTTGTACAAGGAATGCAATTCAACTGCAGCATTATAAGAAACAACAAAGGTAGTTACTCTAAACAGCATCTCGGTGTATAATAAACTCTAAACAACTTCCAGGAAATTAAGGTTCTTTTAAATTGTTGAATAAAATGAAGAAAAAATCCTGAGAACACACACACACACACACACTGGAAATTAATTACATTATAATTACTGCACACCTGCTCCAGAAACTTGAAGGTACACTGCTATCTTCTTTGTTGATCAGATATAATCTGATTATGCTCCTTGCTTGAAGTATCTCTGGTCCTCCATCTCCAAAAATAAATTCTCATTGAAGTATGACATTTCCACATCTACTGGCTAATTACTTTAAGAATGGGATTTGTCTTGTATAGTTTTAACCTAATCCTTTTACTCATGTAGATAAGGTCACAGCTGGGGGTATCGACAGAATAAATTTCTGCCGGAGAGTAATCTATGAGGATTCTTTACTGTGCCACAGTTTTTCCTCTCCCGTGTTAATATTCTGACAAGGCATCAGTGGAAAAGGCTTTATTCATTTGGTCAAATATCTCTCCTTAAGCATGCTCCTCCATTCTTGCTTCACTGGCTCTTTCTCCAATTTGCTTCTCCATTCATCTCTTCTATTCCTCTTCAGAAATTTGTTGTCATTTTTCTTCCTTTCTGCCATTGACACAAGCTTTTCTTCATATCATTCCTCACACCTCTAAGAAAATTAGCTCAAGGACAGTCACTCGGGTCAGATTCTAACCTAAAGTCTTCTAGTTCACCTTGCCTCCTCTTGTCCCAATCTGGATATATCATACTAATTAATATTTTCTTGGACTTTAAAATATTTGAATTATTTTCACATCTATAGTTCGAATCTTTACAACTCTTTAAAGGCTTATTATGAATTATTTTCATTTTATATGTGAAAAATAAGATTGAGATATACCCAAACGGACACAAATAACAAAGAGTAAAGGAGAGATTTGAACCCTTGTGTATTTTGGTTCCAAAGTTTATTGGTATCCATTGCATCACAGTGCCTGATTCAACCGAAATCTTCTTAAAACCACTACCCCTACAAAAATATTAATGGGCATAATAATCCTAGATAATAGAAAAATTCTATCATATCAGTAGGGAGACATTAGTAAATAGTAGACAGAGGATTCAGAAACTTGTGGTTTTGAATGTCATTGTCTATCAAATCATATAAGGAATTAAAATGTAACCATGACAGATTGAAATACTATTCATAGCTATTGTTTATTAAAATCAATTAGGTAGTCTGTCCTTCTTGCCAAAAGCAGATAATTCAGATGATACAACACTTCTTTTAGGGTGACTTGTCATATCAGTAGGAAGTCTTATTACATTAGATTTTAAACACACTTTCCTTGAGATAGCTGTGGAATGAACTGCTTTCCAAAGGGTTTTGCATAATTTTAATTTGCCTTTTTATTGCTATTAATGGACCATCTGCACCTGTGCTTTTCTATGAAATTTTAAAAAAACATACTGAGAAAATCTTGCAATTTAAAATGCTGAAACATATAATTAAATAAACCATGTCAAGTAAATGAAAATTATATTGATAAGTTCTAAATATCAGTAAAAACAAAGAATTTAATACCTAGAGTATATATTCAAAATTTGAACTAGCAAAAACTAATTTGGGTCTGCTACCAAATTGTTAGCATGCCTTTTTTCTAACTTATGCTCAATTTGCAAAGCATGAAGAAACAAAAAGAATAAAAATGTTTAATTCCAAATAAAATACTTTTCCTTCTAATTGGATTAAAGTTAGAAATCAGGAATAACTCAAATTATATGAACTAATCTAAATTATCAACCGATTGTTAGTTCACTGGGGAGATGTGATGACATTTTAGAGAGAATTTTATGGTATAATTCAAATCTTAAGTGGGGAACTGTGATTCTTCTCATTATATCATAATTCTAATTCATACACTTTCTTTTTTTTAGTTTTAGCACTTCCCCTCTGTATTTAGGGGAAGTTTTCAATGTTCATTCATTCATTCATATCTAATATTCATTCATATTCCATTGGCGCAAACTTAATCACATGGCTACCCTAGTTGCTAACACTGTTAGGAAACATAATCTCTTTCTGGGTATCCTTCTGTCTGCCCCTGTGCCTTAAACATACATGAACTGCTAAAGGAGATAAAAGCAGAATAGATATTGGGGGGGTTGTTGACAAAAGTCTGCCCCTTTTACTGGACACACAGAACATGTTCATCATCCTCAGTGGAGTCACCCATGGCATTTTCTGTGTCCAGTTTGAAGCCCACAATCTCTTACTACTGTGCCATTCTCTTCTTGTGATCCCTCATCTATAAACTAAGAGACAAGCCTCACTCAGGCCCATCATCTAATACACAATAATGGAGTAAAAAATGACTCATTCATGGAGATAAAAATAGAAAATATAAAGCACTTAGTGGTCTATAACTGCTAGATCCTGGTGTGTAGGAACTTTGAAATATCCCATTCCTTGCTTAGCTCTCCCTGCTTTTGTTCCTTTGGATCATTCTCTTGGCCATTTTCTTTCATAACATCTGGATCCCTCTGAAGTTTTTCCTTGAATATTATACATTGTGGCCAAAACCAAAGTGAGTTTTGGAGGGTATGCTTTCTTTGGAGGCTATATAATTTTCACTTCTGGCTGATACACATTTGGAAACCTAAGGTCTTGCTTGTTGGCCAGACTTGTGGCTTTTATATTTTTAAGCCATATTCACCCCCTCAAAAATTTAGTGAATCTTCTATTTGCTTTCCAATCAGATTCCATATAAAAATTCTCATACTTGATGATCTCTCTTAAATAGTTCTTAGACCTGAAGATTCCTCACTTCTATTTTCCAATTTCTGTTCTAAGGACTATCTTTCTGAGACTATGGGTTTTGGTGAGAAGTTACTGTGATTTTATCTGATCTTGTAAGTGGGCAGAGCTGCTGTTGTCTGACTGTGGAATACAAATGGGAGGTTTTTGAGAAGAGCTCTAAGCAAGTTTTAGCCTGCTCAGGCTATCATAACAAAAATGCCATAGATTAGGTGGCTTAAACAAAAAACATCTATTTCTCACAGTTCTGGAAGATGGGAAGTCCAAGATCAAGGCACCAGCAGATTCTGTGTCTGGAGAGACCTTATTGGTTCATAGACAGCCATCTTCTCACTGAGTCATCACATGATGGAAGAAGCAAGGGAGCCCTCTGGGGGTCTCTCTTTTCACTGTCTAGGGCTCCACCCTCATGATCGAATCATTTCCCAAAGACCCTCCTCCCCCCTCATAATACCATCACATTGAGGATTAGGTTTCAACATATGGATTTCTGAGGGACATGAACATTCAGTCTATAGCAAAGTCTTATTTTCTGCTAATTGGGACATACAAGCAAGGGATTTCCCTTTTATAAAAGATACCGATATATGGTCGAGTTAATGTTTAGACTTTGGTCAGAGACTCTCTTAGCAAGGTCTATTCCTTTTTATCTTTACACGAACGCTGGTAATCCTTACACAAGCTTTTCTCTCTTGTATTTGGCTAAAAGTATCAAGAGGCAGCCAACACAGACAAATATTTAGCCTTTTCTTAATCTCACTTACTATAACCAAATTTGTAGGTATGACCTTTTTTTTCTTTACAATTGACAGTTTTACTAAATAGGTTGCCATGCCACAAGAAAGGTCATTAGCTTTCCAACCTGCAGTATTTGTATAAGTTGTAGCCTACAACTCAATGGCTAAAACAATGCCACATATTTTTTATGGCAGCACACCTCTTATGACACCAAGTTCTTTACTAGCTAAGGCATAGGCTGAAGATTTATTACAAAGAAACCTATTTATTACAAAGAAATACAAGGTCTTGAATTAGATAGAAGAATATTCTCTCTTGTGATAAGAGTGTGATCCATAAGAACTCTGATTGGTCAGGTGGCTATATCATCATCAAAATGTGACTTCCATCTTCGGGTCTAAGATCTGCTCCAGCTGCTGTTCTTGGCCAAGAATAATAGAAACAAGGATGTATTGGGAGAGCAGCTTTATCTGCAAGGCAATAATCTAGAAGTTGCACATATTGTTGCAGTTCCCCACTGGCCCAAACACAGTCACTGACTGCCAAGAGAGAATAGAAAATACAGTCTCTAGCTAAATGGCCATATGTCCTGGTCACCAAATTAAATTAAAAACAAAAAAAAAACTTATAAAAAAGAAGAATGGATACTATGGAACACAGCGTCTCTTCCACCATTTTCTTTTTTGGAGAAAAGAAACATAATAAAGATCTTCTTAAGACCTAAATATATGGGCTAATAATATGCCAATACCCTGACCAAATCTACTAAGTATATTAATAATTTCCATTAATATAACTCATTCTTAATGTGGAAAAGACTTTAGGAAGGACTTCATACTCCTATAAATGATTTAATATGGATGTTAAGATTGATTCTTCATTGACACATATTATTTTTAGTTTTATAGCTTGGTCTTTTATTGGTCTACAAAGTATTGGCCAATATTAAGAGCTTAGGCTTTTATTTTATTTTTGTCCTGTACAATTATTTTCAGACACAGAAATTTCCAAACACATAATTTTTAAAAGGATGTATATTATTTGATTACTAGAGGAACAACTTATTGAACAACTATTAAAGTAGCCAGTGATTCCTATTCTCATTAATCATTCTTTCTAAACTTAATCCAGCTATGATATGTACTACTTCATTTAGAATGTTTCTTGCAAGTTCATTTTCATTTCTAGGTTTAGTCAAAAGCTCTAGGCCATTTGAGCTCAAATTTCTATCTCTATGCATCAGATTTCCTGAGGACTTGTTTCTCTACCATAAATAACCTTTATTAGCCTCACAAAGACACGACACTTGTAGACTAAGTCCTTCACTTGTTCTCTTAGTCTTTTGTATGATTCTAAACCACACTTTTGAGGTCTCCATTCTAACCCCTAAGGGCACCTCCTACCAAGAACTTATCTATTTTTAAAGATAATTTATTTTTGTTAAAAATACAATACATAATCCCCCAATTTCTTTGAAATAAAAACAGACAAATAAAGAAGAAAATAAACTTTACTAAAGACGAGCACTATTAATATTTTGGAATTTTTTTCCATTTTCTCTATGAGCAAGTGTACATATGGGTTCATACTGTAGGTACTCTTATAATTTACTCTTAATCATACCATCAAACATTTTTGAAAATATAATTTTCAATTTTTCTATAATTATCCATAAAATGAAGCTGGCATAATTTTTAGCCATTATCTTATTGTGGGACATAATATTGTTTCCAACATTTTGCTATATAAAATAATACCATGATCAAAAATTGTACATAGTTTTGTCTGCACCTTTGATTATTTTTATTCTAAGAGATTTCTAGAAATTCAATTATGTGGTCAAAAATTTTAAATATTTTAAGACAATTGGCAAATATTTTTAAGCGCATGTATATATAGTGAAGCAACGTACATTCTTATTGACACCGAAGCAACAATTATTCTCATTGACAGTATTTAAAATATTCATCTTACTATTCCCTTACCAGAGATGATTATTTACATCTTACATGCACACGTACATGCGTGCAAACACACACATGCTCTAATGAGAATAATTTTGGGGGCTTATTTATTCAAGTTACTACATCACTCTTATTTTCCCTTCTAATATTTAGCCTCCACAACACAATTGATATTTCCTATCAATAAATGAACAAAGCCTCTTACCATCCTTCACTATGATATACATCCTAGATTTTATATCTAATATTTGTTTAAAGGTATGCTTTAACATATCAGTGGATGCCTAAGGCTATCAATAGGCTGAGTTGTATTCCTAGATGAATTCTAAAGTAAGTTTTACTAGTTACTAGAATTTTTTTGTCAAATAAGCAAAATAGAAATTGGAATAAAATTGCTATGTAAATTAGTATAATGTGAATTAAATTAAAAGTTTTGGAATATTGACAGTGAAAATACTCTCATTTATTGTAAAACAGAACCCTTTAATAAAGGATTCAAGGGACAAGACTAATATGTTCCTACCCACAGGCTAATTATTTCAATTATGTTTATAAATATCAGAAGATTATTTCTGGACACCTAATTCAAAGTATGCTTGCTCTCATAGAGTGGGAGTGAGATAAATTCATTAGGATTTGAATTGTGGTTTGGTCACTCATTGTCTTTATGACCATCATCAAGTTACTTAATTTCTATGATCCTGCAATTTCTCATCCTTTAAATGAATAAGAGAATACCTACTTCCCAGAGCTATTTGAAGGGTAAGATTAAAAAAATTCATGTATAAATTTCTCAGACATAATAAGTATTCACAGTAGTGATTTTGTACATGAGACAATTTTTATGAGGTAATAAGAGCATGGTTTTCACGATAAAACATTGAGGAAACCTTCTTTAAGGAAAATTATGTTTATTATTTCATAGATTTAAAAATTTAGAAACATTTGTTCTTCAAAAATTCTAATTCCTGAAACATTCTTAAAGACAGTAGGTTAATTTTGTCTGTTGTATGATCAAAACCCTTAATTCCTGTTCTGTTTAATTCCTTGGTCTCTGAAGCTTTCAGTACTTGTCCAAGTCCCAACTAGATTTGGGAAGCACAATATGAGACATACAAAGAAAACCCAAATCTTAAGAATGCTGAAGACACCAGAAAGGTAAATCCTTCCCTGGCAAGCTGCAGAATCTCAATCACTTCTGCTTTCAAAGAGCCTTTAAAAAAAAAAAAAAACACTGTACTTTTGTATTTGGAAGCTCAGCATTTTTCAGATTTTATCCATAGACACAAAATTTTAAATTGTTCCCTTTGCTATCATGGAGAAAAATAGAAAACATTTTATGCAAAGTTCAAAAGGAATGTTATGATTCTCCCATCAGATGTTTATGATTATTTGTTCTTCTTTCTGATCATCTTGTAACCCAAATGCAATCTTGCTGTTTTTACTGTTGCTTTCAAGTTCTCCTTTTGCATTCAGGCCTCCAAACTTTCTTAAGTGGAACTTTGGTTCCTTGAAAATCCATGTTAAGAATATCCTTTGTGAGAACCAATTAAAATATGAGAAAGAACAGTCTGACTAAAAGAAGCTTAAATAGATGGAGGGAATTAGATGAGACAAAGAAAACATCTTTAACGTTAAGTTTGGTTAGTCTTTGTAATAGGTTTTAAAGGATGTGTCACTTTTTGAACAGTATTCCAGCAAATCTTGGGAAAATGGCCTAGATATTCCACATTTTCATCAGGAAATAATAAATATTGATGAATGAATGCCCCAATTACTTCTGTTTATTCTAAGCCCACTTTAATTTGCACCCAGTTAATGTGAATGCTATTACAAACTGTCATTGCATCATTACTAGGAGCAGTAACATGTTTGGAACCATAACAATATGGTCTGTATAAACCTTGCTCATTCTACCTTCGAAAGTTACAATCGATTTTGTATTATCAATCTTACTCTCACATAGAAACTTTTCTATGGTAGTTACATCTTGAACGCTTTATCCTTAGAAAATTACATATCTACCACTCAGTGTACTATGTGATGTCATTTTGTATACTACACAGTTCTAAGTAGTTAAACAACTCAGTATACTAGATACCCATAAATGAAGATATTTCCAGATTTAAAAAAAAAGACTACAAGAATTTTGGGTTCAGTGGGTAAAGGAGTAAGATCAATGATCAGAAAAATGAATTATGAGGTCAGATCCAGAAAAGTGGAAAGACTGTTTACCTCATATGGAATTGGTCAAGCAAGTATCTCAGAAATAAATCTGTAAGTAATACAAAGTTATAGATGCATTTCTGTGGTGCTGAACAAGTCAGATAGTAGAACATGTTTTTACATTCTCAACATGCCCTCATGTAAGAAGGACTACAGTATTGATATAATGATTTAAAGTTTGCTAATTTCTCTCTCTCCTCGAGTTGTGAAACCTCTTTTGTAGATAACAGGCCATAGAAATGTCTAGTATATAACTAATGTGTATAGGCTAGTCATATGAAATTGCCATTATTTGACTACCTTTGATTTAAAAAATGGCATTTAATATGGATCCACCTAATCAAACAAATCTTGATAGGGTCATTGTATTAGTTTTCTAGGACTGCTGTAACAAAGTACTCCTGGAACAGGAGTAGGAGAGGAAATGTGAAGGGACATGTGTATGTTCATATCAATTTGAGTACTTTAAAAATATGATATATGAAAAAATGTTCTCATTAAAAATGTCATTATTGTCAGAAACATTTTCTAATTACTTGGAACATTCCAGAAGAGGCCAAGAACTTTAAATTGTTATGATCCTTGAATTTTTGGAATACTTCGATTATGAAAAACCTAAACCTTGGGAACTGCTACGGGATCATCTGCTGGGCAATTGTTATTCAGCATGTGTCCTGGATGGTGAAAGGACCAATGACAAAAGTCTTCAGCTAGGCAGTGGCTTTTCCACTAGAGAAGAGGCAGGGTTACTAATATGTAGATACTGTCTCAAAGCTTTTTTGTGCATAATACCACAAGGAAACTTCAGGATATATAATACACATTGATTATTGTATTGGTTCACTGAAGACATTATCCTTATGTCTCAAATTGAAGGAACAGTCAGATAAATTCTTAATATATTTTATACATTCTCCCTCATGCTAATGCATTTTAGAAAAAAAATATGCTACCTCCAATTGATTTATGCAGGGCCATGTAGTGTATTAGGAGAGCACCAGCCTGTGTCAGGAGGCAGGATTTTTATTACTGACCCTGCCACTAATAAGCTGTGTGATGTTGTGTTAGTTAAAACACTGGTATAAAAAAAAGGCATTTCATCTCTTAAGTAAATCCTACTTCACCATGCTGCTTTCCCTTATTTATTTTCAAACCATAAAGGAGGGGGCTCAGTTGAAGAGTTTCTCAACTTTGCTTCATTCATGATGTTTTTAAAAACTCCATAGATCTAAACACTTCTAATGATTAATCATGATGCAACATGGTGCTGGAGCTGTATTATTATCACTCCTTTCTCTGAAGGATATCTTATACCAGCGTGGCTGGTATGGCCTGAAATCTAGAGCACACCCTTAAAATGGGCATCTTACTTTAGTCTGAGCACAATGGCTCCACAGTACAATAAAACTCAGGAGCAGATCTTGGGAGGGAAGCCAGGTATTGATTAGTTCTTATGTGCTGACTGCTACAGGAATTTCTGAGTTTCACACAAATGAAAGTACAAATTGTTTTTTGGAAATCGTTGCAAGACCTTTTACAGATGATTTATCTATCTATTGATCGATCGATCGATCAGATGTCTCTCTCACACACATATATACATGTACATGCACACACACCATACACAAACAAAAATATAAAAGCTGAAACACTTGGACAACTTTATCCTCAGCTTATGTACAAGAATACTCTCCCACCACAGGTAACAAAAATGGGGAGTAAGTATAAACAGAAAATGGAGCAGCCTGTCCTTATGTGCTCCACACATTGAGTGAAAGTGTCCCCTTGAACATAAACCTTGTCATTTCCCTTCTACCATGGATTTCATATAACTAGTTCAACACAACAAAATAAATATTACATAATAATTTTTAGCATTTGGATTTACCAGAAGGAATGGATGAATTTACTTGTGAGTTGAGAGCCAAATGGGGTCTCTACCATTTAGACACTAAATATTTAGTCCTTCACTTAATAGGTATGTATAAATTGCCTATTATATGCGAGAATATCAATAGGTATTAGGGATAAAATAATGAGAAAAATATATGTGGACTTACTCTTAAGGAATTTATTATTTTGTATGAGAAACAGGCATTAATAAGCATAAAAATAAGTGCTAGCAAGAAACATATGGAACACCATGAGAGAAGAGGAGAATCCAGCCAAGTTTGGAGGGCTAGGGATAGTTTCAATGAAGTGACTTTGAGATAAAATGAGAATAAGTCAGTTAGGTAAAGCATAGGAGGAAGAACATGGTAGACAGAGCGCTCAAAGTCTCTGGAAAACAAAAAGAGTATAGTACACAAAGAGACTGAGTGTAGGCCCTTGTGGCTGGAATGAAGAGAGAAAAGGTGACATTGATGTGTGATGACAATTGGGCAAGAACAGAGATGAGACCCAATGGGATCTTGTGGGTCATAATGAGAATTTTACATAGGTGGAATGCAATGGGTTAATGCTGTGGGTCAAGGTGTTTCAATCACATCTTGTTTTCTTTGAAATGTGTAATTAATATGCCAACCAATTCAACTAGCTTTAATTAAATTGCTGTCATTGTTGTTCTTATTACTATTATTATTATTATTATTATAAATTTCTCTACAATCTGTCAGATTGTCCTTGCAGTTAATTCTGTTGTTTGTGGCTGTCAAGACCACTTGTTCTACTGATTTTCATCTTGGGACATAGTGATTATCTAAGATATGGTCTGGTTAAAAAAAAAGTGCAACTTTGGCAAACATATACATTTTTAAAATATGATGCTTTCCTTCATATCCAAAATATACAAAAATCTGTTGAAATGTAGAAGTTGAAATGTAAATGTAACTTTAAGTGTCAATACGATTTTAAAGTTTCGTGTGAAAAGTCAAAAATTAAATACATCCCAGATTTTTAAAAAATGTATTTGTAGCTCCCTCTGATGATTATATTTTGGCTCAAGAATCGAGACATTTCATCTTTGATTTGCCTATGGATGCCTGGTGTAAACACTTTTCCTAACTTTACCTTTCTCTTCTTTCTAGCGATCTCTTTAACAGGAACAATGTTTGTAACTGTTATAGGAAACATCAGTTACAGTATATTATCTAAGATTAAGCTTATTGAATATTCTCTGGGCTTTGCAGTGGACAATCCTAGAATTTGCTAGTCTCACTAAATACAGTTTATAGGAAAAGAAATACTATAAGAACATTTTAGAATAATATCAATAATTAATGTTTTATCTCACATTAAGACTGAGAAAAAATTTTTTAAATATGTGATTTCATTTGAGTAGTTAACAACTCTTGTCAGATATAGTGTCATTATTTCCATTTTATAGCCCAAGATATTAAAGGTCAGAGGCAAAGTTCTTTGCCAAAGGACATCCGATAGTTGATCTATGGTGAAATCTTTGTCTTCTTTTCCATTTCTTATTTTCCTTCCATCACTCCACTACACTTCATATATACACTAGAGCCTGTTATACTGAATTTGTAGAAGAAAGAGTGTGCTATATATTTAATTACATGTGTAATTACATATTTGGCAAATTGTAGACATTTTTCCCCAACTTTCTAGTACCAGGATCTGTGGCAGCAAAAAGTATCCAAGGAATCGAGCTCATCATTTCAAAGTAATACATTTTCCCTTTGACATCCTTCCCTGTGTTTTCAATTATCTCCCTGACTTATGTATGTTTTAAGCCTCAATACTCATGAATTTTTTTCAAAAGCTGAAATTATATTATTTTTCTCCAAGCATCCTTTCTTCTTTGTTCCATCTTAGTATTAATAATGGACCTATTCTTCCTGTCACTGAAGATGTCAGCCTCAGTGTGATTTTGAGATCCTTTCTTAATTCCCTTTGACATACAGAATGGATTAATCCAATCTTTTTTTTTTTATTTTACAGAGTTGTCTGATGCTGTCTCTCCCTCTTACCTTTCTGAAGTGCTAATCTGCAGACAGATACCCAGCTTGCATATATTTATGTTCTCAGGAAAGGACACATCCCTTCTTCTCCCATTAGTGTAATCTCCAACAAGCTGACTGTTAGAGTTTCTCTTGTAATGGATGCACTTTCCCATCTCATTGAAAAAGTCAGGATGAATTAATTGAAACATTTAACCAATTGCACTTATCCTCAGAACATCGTCATAAAATGAGACATTTTACGTAAGGGGATTTTCTGGTTACCTTAAGTATATTCTTTTTAACACCAACATTTTTGTTTTAACTATTTGTAACCCACATTTCCCCAAGACAATGAGATATCTGAGTTTTACAGACTCCTTTATCCCCTTCTGCTGATGTCCTGTAGTTCTAACCTCCACTCCCTTAGTTTTTGCCAATTATTTCTAGGTATCTCCAGACATTTAACATAGTTTTCATACTGCTCCAGTGGACGCTGCATTCTCCCTTGAACTCTATTGGAAAGTCCCATTTCTCCTGCCCCTGGATACATGGCCCCTGACCCTGCTCCACTGAGCTCCAACATTTTTGCCAGATGGCGACACCACTATGCCATTGTCCCTACAGCACAAAACGAACTTTGCCTTCTCCCCTCTCCTTAGCCCCAGCCCCTGCTAGATATTGCCATTCCACTAGGTTCTGAGGGTCCCGCTGGTTATTCCATTCTGGTTTTTTGAGTCTTAAAATCTTTAATGCCGCTCTTCCAGGGGCTCATGGATAGCTGCCTCAGTATTCATTGTGCCAAAGCCCAAGGTTATCCTACAACAGAGAGGGAAACCCTAAAACAATGATATTTGGGTTGAGATTTGTACATGGTTTAGTTGAAATAACTTCCTCATGTTTTATTTGTTTTGCTTGTTTATTTTGTTTTGTTACATCTTAATTCCAGGTCATTGATTTAATCACTTCCATCACAAAGTCCCTCTCAAATGTATTCATTTCTATATATATACTCCTTTATCTTCATTACTCACTTCCAGTCCCTCTTGTCTTCATAGTCAATAACTCTAATGTATTTAATGAACATCTTTTTGATCTTATAACTATGCTTTTGAAATATATGTTGTGTTTTTGAACAAATGTCATTTTGGACCATATAATACAACTATTTTTTTCTCTCGTTACTATGCTTTCAAGTTTGCTATATGTACATCTAGTCTGTGGTTTCTGACTGTTGCATGGTACCCCAGCATGTGCAGCCATAGTATGTTGCCTATCCAGTTCCAGTGATAGATACCCAGATCGTAGCCAACTCATCACCATCTCAACTAATGCTGCAATTTACTCATATCCCCTTGTGGTCCTGTGTGAGGATTTGTTTGAGCCACATACCTAGAAGAAGAACTGCTGAACAATATACACACTGAATTTAAGTATGTGTTTCCAGGTTGTCCTACAGAATAGCAGCACCAGTCTACATTCCCACCACCACATGAGGATTTCTACTTCTACACTATGCTAACACTTGGAATTATCTGGCAAAGTACAGATGTTCACCAATATTTCTTATTCTCCTCTTTCTGAACATAAGGTAATGTTGTACTTTCATACCACTTCAAGTTAGATGTAGCTATGTGACTTGCATTGAGCAACAGAATATGCACAGAAGTGACATGAGAGTTGGTACCTGAGTGGCCATGTGAGGCTTATTATTGAGTCAATGTGTTGTACTTGGCTACATCTTCCTTTGTTTAGAGCTCCCTTACATGAGATCTTTTAGTGGGTTGACACCGTGGGATCCCTCTAGCATTCCCCAGACATAATCAAATATCCTTGAACCTCTATATTTAGACTCAGACCTGGCTCATGATGACATCCCTGTTAGAGATGTCTACCACATGCCCACATTTTTCTGCCTTTTCAGAGGATAGAGTTTATTGTGTATTTTCTTGATGGCCAAGTCCATCATTTACAACGTCAAACACTACAAAACATTGTATTGGAAAATGTGCTCAGGAACTCCTGAAATGCACAGGGCAGTGTTAAATTAAACTAAAAGAAAATGATGCTACTTGGGATCTTGCATCTACTTTTCTACAACTTCCTTTTCTCATTCATCCTGTCATTCTGCAGGTACTCTACATCTTGTTAGTGTCCTTGCTCTTTCAGATGTTCTCAATTCCTCCACAAAAGCAGAAGCAATAGCTTTTTTAAAAAAAATCACCTCCACACACTCACTGCATGACTTTCTTATAGTATATGTTTAATTAATATTTTTGTATTTGTTGTTTTGAATTTGATATGATTGCAAAATATGAGAAGTGAGATTATTGTAATGGCCTGAAACAACAGCAAATATTTCTTGAGGGAATGACTGAGGGATCACCTATGGATAAAGTGAAGAAGTTTAATGTCAGTATTTAATGAGCTCATTTTGGTTCATTAAGGATCCTTTGTTCTACTTTTTTATTGAGGTATAGTTGAAATATAACATTATATTTGTTTCAGGTATAAATCATAATGATTAATATTTGTATATATTGCCAAATGATCACTACAATAAGTCTAATTAACATCAGCCACCATTCATAGTTACAATTTTTCTCCTTGTGATGATAATTTTTAAGATCTACTCATTTAGTAACTTTCAAGTATGCAATACAGTATTATAAACTGTTGTCATCATTCTTACATTACATTCCCAGGACTGACTTATTTTATAATTGAAAGTTTGTACCTTTTGACTCCAGGCTTTAAATTACCAATTCTCAATTCTGTTTCAGTTAGTTAAGGTTACACAACAAATGTTCTTCGAAATAACTGCAATTATTATGTTAAACTTTAAAAAAATATGTTTGGTAAGTCAAAAGACCAGCACTTTTTAGGTATTTAGGATAAAAAAATTTCAGGGAGGACATCAGAATATTTTTTTCTCATCTGTGTTTTCTCATTTATAAGATCAAATACCTATAAGATCATCTTTTAGTCCCTTCTTCCTCAGATAGGCGCTATTGAGTCTATATATATGTATGTCAGGAGCTTTTAATTTTTTATTGACAGCCTAAAATTTAAATATTTATAAACAGATGTTTTAAAATATCCAGATACCTAACTTTTAGTTTTATAGATAAAATATATCCAAATATGTTGTTATCCAGGGTCTACTTGGGGGAAAAAAAAGTGTTTATTTTAGAAAAACAAAAAATGTTTTTACATAGCACACAGCTGAATGCATTTGAATGTGCAAGCAAAAAGATTTTAAGATAATTCTTGTTTACCCATTTTGGAACCACTACTATTTACATATTCTTAGAATTATGAATCATCATTTCAACAGTGTCCTTTTCAAAGTGTCACCAGTGTGTTTCTACCTGAAATGCTTTTTAACAATTTCAAATCAGTCATCAGGAGACCAGCTAAAGACTCAAAGGTGCTATATGAATAATATTTTACTTTTAAAAGTGCATCTTACCTTGTTTTCCCTCATATGGGGTGGTGCTCAGTGGAGGATTGAGGTAGGATGGTATTAGTCAAGAGCAGCTTACTCAATTAGCTCAGCTCTGACAGCAGTGTGGGGGTTATCTGTGCACAATGGGGAAGAATTGGTCCCCAGATGCCAATGACGATGAAAACGGTCTACGGTATGGCTTTTAAGGTGAAAAGAGGGCTTTATAAGCTTGCAGTAGTGGTCTCTTCTGACTTACAAGGGGTAAAAGAGGATTCACTCTGGGTTTAGGAGTTTAACCAAGGCCAAAGAACTAGTTAGAGATGAGCCAAGACTAGAACTCATTTTTTGCCTTCCTCGCAGATTTTCTTTCTCCACAGCGCACTCCCTCTGTGTAATACCTTATATAACTTTTCTTTTTGGCTTTACAGAATAATTTTACATTTGCTGCTTCTTCAGACTCTTTGCAAAACAGTTTTTTTCTGACCTATATTCATCTAAAATATGATATATTCAGAGAGAAAGAAGCTTCATTCAGACAGAATTCTTTAAGGGGCACTGTTTAACTCCACCTATACTAATATTGACTAGAAATTTCCATAGGTCCATTCAGTCTGTTATATATTTATAAAAATAACCAGAGGTTTGTCAGCTGTTATATATTTATAATAATAACCAAAGGTATTCATTGCCTTAGGGCTTTATGCGGGCAACAAAAGGATTGATTAAGAAAAATGAACTTGTACGCTGTAATGAGGAATATATGTAGTTTACAATGTGGAATGCTCTAGAATACATGCCTGGTTTTCTGAGACCATTCTCCAATTCCTCTTCAATAAATAGAGGAGGATAACATGTGACCAGATTGGCTATGGATATTTTCATTTAAGTTGGGAGAATCTGCCTGTGAATGAAGCTTACTTTGTCCCAACTTAATTTTTCTTGGGATGTCTACTTGCTGTTTCAGGGTATCTCTTACTAAGTCTAATTTTTGTTTTTATGCCTAGTCCCAAAGTACCTACTTTAAATGCAAAAGTTGTATGTTTTGTTGTCTGCTGGAAGCTTCACTTCCTTCCAATATATTCTGCAAAATGTTGCAAAGACTGTGAGGCTTCAGCTTTCTGTTTCTCTGAGAATTCTGAGTCCGTTTCCTTTGCTGGCTGCATTCTCTTGTAGGTTTATTACTTCTGATGAGAATGCTATTTTAAATCTACTTTGACTGGAAGAGTTCCCTCCAAAAATGAATCCCCCCATTGTGCAAAATAAAGCCACCATAATATTTCCTTTGTATCCCTATAGCAGCAGTAGCTCAGAAGTAGCTCCAGGGAATTGATGGCTTAATCATTCCTTGTCCAATATCATGTGAGTTACACTAATATAATTGTTTTTCTATCAGATGGCCTTGTAATATAATACTAGTGCTTTCAGTATCTGCTTTTAAGGCAGTGTCTACACAACATCATACATTTGATTAAAGAGTAGGAAAATTATTATAAAACAAAAACTAACCAGTTTTATGTTTTGGAATCATGTATGAGTTTATATACCTTCCTAAGTAATTTGAGGTTAGGTATAAAATATACATGGTAACAATTAATTTAAGATAATTGGGTTTAGTGAGTATAATATGGCCAAAAGGAGTCAATTCAACAATCATTTTTCAAGTGTGTTCTATGTGCAAGGAATCCTTGGAGATACAGTGATGAATAAAACCAAGTTCTTTTTTCTAAAGAATATAAAGCTAAAAAGGATAAAAAGTTATGTATGTAAAAAAAACAAAATAAGGGTACCAGCTATGGCCTAGCCTCTGCTGACTGATGTGTTTTGGACTTCCTTCGACAGTTGGAATGAATCAACATAACTTATTTTGCACCATTTGACTTGAGGGATTGGGATCAAAGGGGCAGGAAGGAACTAGCATAGGTTCTCACGTTGTATTAGGTGGAGATGAAGGAGGATGGGCTGGGAAGAGCAACTTGGACTCTATTTCAAAGATTTGTCTCCCAGACTGGCCCCATGGACTTAAAGAAAAAATCCAATAAGTGACCATTTTACTTTATTAAGAGCCTACTATATTCAAATGATTTCATATGCATTCTACTAAATCCTCTCAATACAGGGAAGTCTTTCTGGTTTAGGTTCTTCTACAGTTGTTCTCAAATTAGGTAAGAAAAATGAAGTAATTTGCCTGACACACGAACAAACTAGATTTAAAAGATAAACAGACCACTTGTAACCAAAGTACAGAATAACTTTAAAGAAAATATCTCCATTTAATATTGTTCAAACAGAATCAGAAATGTAGGTTTCTTGTGAAAATATCTTCATTACTTACTGTCAAAAGGTAATCACTTCAGCTATATGGAGACAAGGAGCTATAAGCAGGAAAGGAAGAAGCTGTATTTTATGAGAGATTCTATGAGATGTGTGTTGGCAAGCCACCTACTTTCGTGCCTATGTGGAAAAGTGTGACCTGGGCAATAGGGACATTATCCTGCTTCTGTTTGGACCACGAATGATTTGGGGGAATCAGTGCTGTTTTGGCATGTGAATGATTTACAGCTTCGGAGGAGTCAACAATGGATCCAAAACAGAATATGGTCAGTGTCATATGATAGTGAAAATGACAATTTGTGAGTTCAAGTGAGAAACTTCTGGAACTCCTCAGATAGAACTAGGGAAGACTGAAGGGATCACAACAGTCTGCTAGTTAGAGGAATGCATGATGTGATTATTACTGCTACTGGTATGGTCCCTTTTATACGCACAGGCTGTGAAGCCTTGTAAGAACTGCTTTATATACCCAGAAGATTAAAGGTAAGTTCCGAAAGAGCAAGGTCCCAGACATTCTTGTTTATAACCACATACCCAGAAGATACAGGGATGTTTGTGGAAATAAATATTTCCATTTAGGTGTATACTAGATACATGAAAAATTGCAGCGGGGATAATATTAGAATCAACGGATGGAGACAGAACATGGAAAATGGTAAATGTCAAGGTAAGGAGTTGAGCTTTATTCTGAAGTAATTGCTAACTCTTGAAGGTGTCGAACTGGCAGATGATGGAGGAGGGCTGGTTTCATTCCATCTACCACTTCTTAGAGACTACGTCTTGTTTCATTCCACATTGAAATGTAAATAAATGCACAGGAGAAGGAATTGAGTATTTCAGTCATTATGAATATACTACACTGAGAGACACTACCTTTTTCTTCGAGTCATAGGTATGTGCCCTGGGAAGAACTAATGTCAATGATCCTACTTTGTCTTGGTGAACTGAATGGAGCTTTAGAAAGAGAGTCAAGCAGAGAATTGACTCTGCAGAATTGACTCTGCAGGGAATTTGAGGTTCTCTACAGTCCAGAGAACCTCAAATTCCCACATCTTTCTAGGTATGTGTCCCTGAAGTCTGGAATTTGCTAAATGCTAGGATGTCTTAGGCAACAAGATCAGGCTGTTTGGCTACTTCCAGGATGACTGTAGTCAATCAACATCTGCAGAGAACAATCGCAGAACAACCTCAATAGGTACAGAAAGTGTACCTATGCAACTTCTATTCTCAAAATGAATTGTCTCAAAAATTTTCAAAAACTGAAATAGTAAATACAACCATCATCCAAGTTTCCATTTTGTACCAGCTGACTTTGACTAATTATATCTATATTAAACACTCTTGTGGACAAAACAAAAATGGACTGCTGTTCTAGATTCTTCTGTTAGTTTTATGTATTTATTTAAAATCTGAATATGTGTTAAGTTACATTTATATGAAAGTGCATCAACTTTGTGTCAGACATTCAGCTTAAATGTGAAAATTAGGTGAATTAATCACTAGGTTATATTGGTTATGGCACAGTGTCATGGGAAGAAAATAAGTGTTAGAGTTCAGCCTTTCAATCTGATTTTGAGCACCTATGAGCTGTGGGTCTCTGGGAAACTCATTTAATTTATTTGGGCTTAGAATATCTCTTATAAAACGGAGATAAAAATGCCAAATAACCAAATTTCCATGATGAATAAATAAAATATAGAAAAATACTCTGCATAGAGCCTTGCTCATAGAGGCTCTAGAAAAATTTAGTTGTTATTTTGTTCCCATTCTATTCTACATCAGATGTTTTAAATTATATTTTTAAAAATTAATGTTATTGGAATCTTTTTTCCTTACCAACATATGTACATCGTGTTGTTTATGTTTTGCTACCATCAAAATGAATTTGAGGGACTTCCCTGGTGGCGCAGTGGTTGCGCGTCCGCCTGCCGATGCAGGGGAACCGGGTTCGCGCCCCGGTCTGGGAGGATCCCACATGCCGCGGAGCGGCTGGGCCCGTGAGGCATGGCCGCTGAGCCTGCGCGTCCGGAGCCTGTGCTCCGCAACGGGAGAGGCCACAACAGAGGAAGGCCCGCATACCACATAAAAAAAAAAAAAAAAAAAATGAATTTGAGGCAACTTAAGTTATTAAAAACAGGAAACACAATTACGAAAAAAAATTTTAAATTAACATACAGAATACATCTCACTGGAAAGATAAGAAAATGAATGATATGAATTAATAACTGAATTCCTCACCGTAGCTTTCATAGCCATACTCCATAAAAAGAAAAACCTATCTTTCCATGTTTTGTTCACATTTTGTAATATCAAGTATCATTTGCTCCAATCAAATAAGACTTCTTAACAATTTCTATATAACTCATTTACTTTTTTTCTACCTGAAATACTTTTTCCTCTTCTCCAAACCTTCAATGAAAGCCAAGGCAAATGCTAATCTTCTCCATACAGACTGCAGAGTCCCTGATCTAAATATTTTCTTTTTCTCCTTGGCCTCCTCTAATTCAGTCTTTAGGAACCACCAGTAATATCATCCTACTCAACCTTATTTGTTCACTCGTCTTAGCTTCTCTTTTCCTGCTGACAAGTATGCTGGGCAGTAATCCTGGCTAAAACGTGGATCGGGCCATTTACTCTGTCTCCTCTGAAACACCCAGTATAGTTTCTTCCCTTTTTTGTTGTTCATTATCTATTAGTTAAGTTGTACTAAATGGAAATAAAATACAAAATTATTCTCTAAGTTTCCTGACAACTGAGGGGAAAAACAGAATTAAATAATTTAGCTGTCCATTAAATAAAGCACGGTAGGGCTTCCCTGGTGGCGCAGTGGTTGAGAGTCCGCCTGCCGATGCCGGGGACAAGGGTTCGTGCCCCGGTCCGGGAAGATCCCACATGCCGCGGAGCGGCTGGGCCCGTGAGCCATGGCCACTGAGCCTGCGCATCCGCAGCCTGTGCTCCGCAACGGGAGAGGCCACAACAGTGAGAGGCCCACCAACCGCAAAAAAAAAAATAAAGTAAAATAAAAAATAAAGCACGGTAAAGTCATTTGGAATAACTGTATATTTTATTCTGATCTCTAGGGTAAATGTATCTCATAGATCATGATATTAAGTTACTTACATGGTAAGTGGACAATAAGTGAAAACAGTTCTCCAAAAGATTAAAAAATCTTTGTCAAAACTAGACATCCACAAGCAAAAAGATGAATCTAGACACAGACCTTATACTCTTCACAAAACTTAAAATGAATCACAGACCTAAATGTAAAATGAAAAACTATAAAACTCCTAAAAAGATAACAGGAGAAAACCTAGAAGACCATGTGTATGGTGATGACTTTTTAGATACAACACCAAAGGCACGATCCATGAAAGAAATAATTGATAAGCTGGACTTCATTAAAATTAAAAACTTCTGCTCTGCTAAAGATAGTGTCAAGAGAATAAGAAAACAAAACACAGACTGAGAGAAAATATTTACAAAAGACCCATTTGATAAAAGACTATTATCCAAAATATATAAAGATCTCTTAAAAGTCAACTGTAAGAAAGCAACCTGATTGAAGAATGAGCCAAAGATCTTAACAAACACCTCACCAAAGAAGATATACAGATGGCAAATACGTAAAAATAAAGATGTTCCATATCATATGTCAGCAAAGAAATTCAAATCAAAACACACACCACTACACACCTATTAGAATGGTCAAAACCCAGAATGCTGATAGCACCAAATGCTGGTGAGGAGCTAGAGCAACAGCAACTCTCATCCATTGCTGGTGGGAATGCAAAATGGTACAGCCATTTTGGAAGACAGTTTGGTGTTTTCTTATAAAACTAAATATACTCTTACTGTATGATCCAAAAACAGTGCTTCTTGATATTTACTCAAAGGGTTGAAAACTTATGTTCACACAAAAACCTGCACATGGATGTTTATAGCAGATTTATTATTAATTGCCACAACTTGGAAGCAACCAAGATGTTCTCCAGTAGCTGAATGGATAAATCAACTGGTACATCCAGACAATGAGATATTATTCAGTGCTAAAAAGAAATGACAAAGCCCTAAAAGGACATGGGGAACCTTAAACACCCAAGTGCAAGAAGCCAGTTTGAAAAAGTTTCATATTATTACAAATGGACCACTCTTGTGGGGGATGTTGAAAACGCAGCAGGCTGTGCATGGGGGGGGGAGGGGGTACACGGGGAATCTGTGTACCTTACCCTCAATTGTTATGAACCCAAAACAACTTATATATACATGGGGAAGCTACCAACAACCACAAAGAATCTTTGTTGAGCTGAATTTCTCTTATATTACACATATTCCAATTTTAACTTCAGGAAGATGAATGACATTATTCAGCCATGTTGTGTCCTGATTATATTTCTTAACATAGGTCAGAGCTTGGAGAATAGGTAAGAGTGGCTGGTTAGCTTCCCCAAGTTCAAGTAAAGTTTTATAAGACCTGGCTATTTGCGGTCAATTTGTGGTGTAACTCTGACAAGTGCCCAAAGCACAGATAATCTGTGTTGCTGATTAAAGAGCACTATGGGTATCTTACATACCAGATGTGCAAATGGCAGAGCTTATAAAATCTTCTGGAATGTTTGGAGACTGTTTTGCCTTCTCACCCAGATAGAAAGCCATATAATTTCCAGAAAGCATAATGGTGGGACACAGGAAGATAGGTATGTGTCTGTGTGTGGGCAGGGTGGAGGGATTTGAGGAGGAAGCAGGAAAGGGGGAGTAAAATAGGACCTTCAAGTCTGCCCAAATGTTTGTATAAAACACTCATTAGATATCTGAGCATTCCATGCTATAAAGTATGGAAGAGAAAATTACATTCTGAAATACTGCTTTTATTATATAACTTGAAAGAATACAAATTAGTAATTTATTGCCATGACCAGAAAACTACCACAGAGTAACCCTGAAGTAATAGAATAGCTGCTTTTGAAACAAACAAAAATCTCTTATTAGTAATAGGCAAAATGCATTTAACTGAACACTTTAACAAGAATAAAGACCTGCAATTCACAGATTCTCTTTTCATTTGTCCTTTCCCAGAAATAAATGTTAGATCAGATGCTTTAAATTTAGTGGAACCCCTGAACACACAAACAAATTTTCCTTTGCTCCCTCCTTCCTTTCTTCTTTCTTTAGTACCTACTACACCGGGCATGGTGCATGGCACAGTTCCTTTGTGAGCAAAGTCAGGCATGACCCTTCTCCCCTCATTGGAGCTTATCATTTACTTCTTTTATAGTATGTATCCATTTGCATTATTGTTAAAAGGTTTGTCCCAGCCCACTAGATCAGCAAAGGATAATAGAGCAGATGTGGGTATCCCTTTTACCGCAACAAAATCAATAGGTATGACTGACCTCTCCCCACCATAATTCCTTCCATTCTCACCAGTTACTTCTAGACGTCCACAGAGGACCACAGGGCACACTAATGCTCTTTGTTACTCCAGTATCTGAGCCCTCCCACCTCCTATAATCCTCTCTCATAAGCTAACCCCCAACTGCTGACAGAATCACCAGCCTTAAAACGCAAACACCTTTGGGAAGATTGCTGTATTTAAACATGTTTCCTGGGGAATTCCCTGGTGGTCCAGTCGTTAGGACTCTGCGCTTTCCTAACTGCCGAAGTTTCCTAACTAATGGGAAAAGCCTTTAGCTTAACCACCCAGTTCTAAAATAGAGGCAGAATTTGAGGCTACATCTCAACAGTTCACCATCACTTCCCATCCTCCCCACAAAACATTCCAGGGGCACAGCAAGGGCAGTCTCCTCTGCCCTTGAGAAGGCAGAACATATTATATCTTAATATATTAAGTAAGTTGTTACCGTTGCTCCTGATTCTTGTTCTGAAGCCCCATCTTCCTATGAATTGTGTGATCTAGGCCGTCACCTCAAACATTGCTAGGACCTACATTCTGCCACCTTCTCTGCAAGGTCGCCTATCTGTTCCACTGACAAAGTCAAATTTTGTCCATTTTCCCTGCTTAAGGCATCATGAACTTTTACATAATAACTCCCCATCTCACATAATCCTAAGAAAGAAGCTAGCAGGAGGTAGAAGTAGAAACTAGTGTCCCTCAATCAGGGACTTTCTCACTAATGAGGTGGAAGTATCTGTTCACACCTGAACTCAGAACAACAGAATTATTTTCAAGGAGAAACTTGGTTTGTTTGGAAAAATATCTTTTAAATGCTTGAGAATAATGTTTGTTTTCAGTAATTACGGAATAATTCAAAGCAATCCTATTGAGGAAACACTAGAAAACCTAGAAAAAAATGAACAAAATAATCTGTGTGAAGGTTTAGAAGAACTAAACAGTTATTGATAGGTGGAGAGAAAAGGTCGACAACCAGTGGTACCACCCGAAAGCAAATTCACAAGTCACGCTTCAAAGATTTAGTTCTCACACATGCTTTTTGCCTGCCAATCTGAAAGGAAAGGACAACGTGAAGGTTTCCCCTCCTCTCGCGACCAGGCACCACAGATAGAGGCCTAGGTGAGCTGGCTTTGATAAAAATTCTTACCCTTTGCCGGCTTCTTCCAGTTTCCCCAGGATTCTGCAGGGTCCGCAGCGCGTGGGGCGTCCCGGCGGGTCTCATGCTGGTCACAAGCAGCCGAAGAGGAGGGAAAATGGTTTTCCCTCTACGCTTTGCAGTGAGCGCTTGGCTGAGACCCTTTTTCTTTGAGGCGCCTCCTAAATGGATAAACTAATCTAGGTTAAAGGTTCTCTCCTGTGGCCACAGTAATTCAGGATTATCTTGGGTAAGATTAACGTGCTTGTTCAGCCTCAAAACAAAATTATATTCACCTGACACCTCATGCCAGGCCCAGTCCGGCTTAAATAGTTCAGAACCAGTCCGACCCGGAACCAGTCCTGTTTCTAACTCCGTGGCTGTCCGACACTCCACCTGGTCCGCCTTCTAAATCGGACGCAGTCCAACCTTAAACCCGGAAGGGTTTCTAAGTCGCACCCGGTCCAACTCTGGCTGTGTCTAGACCCGGTCTGGAAAAGAAACGCTCAAATAAAGCCTCAACGCTCCTCAGGCAGAAGCTGCAGAGGCTCTGCGAGGGACGGACGCAGCACCTCCTGAGGCGGGAGAGGCAGCGAGCTCAGGGCTCAGCAGGTACCACGTCTGGTTGCTTGTTGCTCCTGGGGCCGTCGGGGGTCTCCTTCGGTCCCCACTTCTTACTGTTACTAACAGAACTGTTAAAAGATAAGCTGAGGTTTGTTAAAATTTTTAAGATTTTATTTGAGCAAAACTCTCTTCAAATTGGGCAGTATCCAGTCTAGTAGATAGAAAGGAGCTTGAGGAGCTGTTCGAAATGAAAGACTTAAAAGTCTTTTACTGGCAGAAGTGAGCAGGAATGAGGAAAAATAAAGTAGGGAGAGAAGCGGTGGGTTAATGCAAAGTCACTTTCCTTCAGGGGACGTCAGGGGCCTGTCAGGCAGACGACCCCACTAGTGCTGATCAGGAGATTCTGACTGACTGGTTTAAGGTTCCATTTCTGGGAGAACTGAAACTGTAATTAGGTCTCAGTTTGGTGAGGGGGGACTTAGCATAAGCAACTCCATTTTGGGACTATGGTTTTTAACAAGATTTTTAAAGTTTATCAATACAGTATGATACTGGTGCCAAAAATACAACTGACCAAAGGAAGAAAAAAAAAATCCAGAAACACAACCACACATATTCAGACACGATTTGTTACAAAGCTAACATTACATGTCTCTTTTCAATAAACGCTGCTGAAGCCTTTAGATATCTGTATTTTTAAAAATTAGCACTTATAGCATTCACAAAAATTTATTTCAGGTATATTTAGATTTCTAAATATAAAAGGCAGAATAATAATGCGTCTAGAAAAAAAGACATAAGACACTACTGTAAAGGCCTTGAAGAGAAAAATTCTTAAACAGGATACTGTGATATTGTGATTTATAATAAGAAACATATTATTTGGTCTTCCTTCACTCCCTGGCACATAGATCCCCAAACCCTCGTAATTTCCTAAGTGATTAGAGCAATAGTGGTGTCGTTCCTTAAAATATTTTGTTTCTGTTCTTAGTTCCCGAAATGGCTTCAGAGAGATAAAGATGAAAGGAGCATCTTTTGTGATTCCTAACAGTTCCCTTTCCACCACATCTGAGTTTGTTATTGAGGTGACTTTTGGAAAGCCTCTAAGGATGTGGACTGGTTGCCAGGGGAACCAAACATGATTAGAGAGTTGGAACTTTCAGTTTTACCCGCCCTACCTCCCAAAAGTGGAGAGGGGCTGGGGTTGAATTTAATCACCAATGGTCATTGGTTTACTCAGTCATGCCTATGTTGTAATGAACCCTCCATAAAAACCCCAAAGGGCGGGGTATAGTGAGCTTCTGAGTTGGTGGAGGTACTGGTTGTGTGCTCTGCCCGAAGACGGCATGGAAACTGCATCCCTTCCCAAGTCCCTTGCCCCACGCACCTTTTACATCTGGCTGTTCCCGAGTTACATCCTTTTATAATAAACCAGTAATTAGTAAGTTAAATGTTTTCATGAATTCTTTGAGCTGCTGTAGCAAATTAATTGAACTCAAGGAGGGGGCTGTGTGAATCTATAGCCGTGGTCAGAAGCACAGGTAACAACCTGGACCTGCAGCTGGTGTCTGAAGTGGGAGCAGAGGCAGTCTTGTAGGACTGAATCCTTAATGTGCAGAATATGACTCTATTTCCACACATTATTATCTAATTTCTGCTTAGATAGAATCAGAATGGAGTTAAATTCTAGGACACCCAGTTAGTGTCGTAGAATTGTCTTGTAGGTGAACCCCCCCGCCCTCCCCACACACACACATATGTGGTGACAAGAGTACTTTACAGCAGTGTTCAGAGTATTGTGTGTAGTGTAAAGAAAAACAATAGTGTGTGTGTTTTTACATATATAAAAAGAATGACAAAAGAAAATATTTTCAATTGTTCATCAAAATTAAGGGTTTCAGCTTCGTAAAGACATTATTTAGAAAGCAAAATAGTAAACTCAAGAGCAGAAGAAGATACTGCAAAATATTTAGCTTTCAAAGATCTTGTGTTTGGGAATATAAAGAACTCCTACACATCAATAGGAGAAAGATAACCAAATGGAAAAATATGCAAGTATTTGTATTAAAACAAATACTTTAAGAGAGAAGATAGTAAAATAAGCAGATCAAAAGGACCTCAATTTCTTCAGTAATCAAGGAAGTGCAAATTAAAGCCGTAATGAAATATTGCTACAAACTCACCAGAAAGACTAGATTTGAAGTATGACAATTCCAAATGTTGACGAAAGTAGAGCCACTTGGACTCTAAATTTGAGATATTTGTTCTTTGTTGCCTCTTGCTGAAGGCAAATATGATACTGTCTCCAAATACCAATTTGGTTTTGAGTCTAATGGCTACGCCATGATCTTTCAATAGTTTTCTAACAGGCATCTTTTTGAATGGACAAGTTGTTAACAGTATATTTATTCCATAACCATGATCGTGATTTCATCTAAATTCTGTACAAGTCTTATCTTATGAACAACTCCAGGTTTATTTGATTATTTTTGTTCATTTGCTTCTTTCTGGCTCCTATTAGACTTTACAAAACTAGAGGCAGAGTTTCCAGGTTGCTCCCTAATGGTTTTAGTCTGACAATTTGTTGTTATATATTTAGATGAAAAGCATGTCCCCAAAATACAAATTGTGGAGAGTAGAGAAATTTTGACTTAACCTTCTTATACCTAGAATCTCATTAGTCAGCAACATTCAACAGAGTTTTTTTTAACATCTTTATTGGAGTATAATTGCTTTACAATGTTGTGTTAGTATCTGCTGTATAAAAAAGTGAATCAGCTATATGTATACATATATCCCCATATCCCCTCCCTCTTGCATCTTCCTCCCACCTTCCCTACCCCACCCGTCTAGGTGGACACAGAGCACCGAGCTGATCTCCCTGTGCTATGCAGCTGCTTCCTACTAGGTATCTATTTTATGTTTCGTAGTGTATATATGTCCATGCCACTCTCTCACTTCATCCCAGCTTAGTGCTATGCAGCTGCTTCCTACTAGGTATCTATTTTATGTTTCGTAGTGTATATATGTCCGTGCTACTCTCTCACTTCATCCCAGCTTACCCTTCCCCCTCCCCGTGTCCTCAAGTCCATTCTCTACGTCTGGGTCTTTATTCCTGTCCTGCACCTAAGTTCATCAGAACCTTTTTTTTTTTTTTTTTAGATTCCATATATACGTGTTAGCATACGGTATTTGTTTTCCTCTTTCTGACTTCCCTCTGTATAACAGACTCTAGGTCTATGCACCTCACTACAAATAGCTCAGTTTTGTTTCTTTTTATGGCTGAGTAGTATTCCATTGTATATATGTGCCATGTCTTCTTTATCCATTCATCTGTCGATGGACACTTAGGTTGCTTCCATGTCCTGGCTACTGTAAATAGTGCTGCAATGAACATTGTGGTACATGTCTCTTTTTGAGCTATGATTTTTCTCAGGGTATATGCCCAGTAGTGGGATTGCTGGGTCATATGGTAGTTCTACTTTTAATTTTTTAAGGAACCTCCATACTGTTCTCCATAGTGGCTGGATCAGTTTACATTCCTACCAACAGTGCAAGAGGGTTCCCTTTTCTCCACACCCTCTCCAGTATTTACTGTTTCTAGATTTTTTGATGATGGCCATTCTGACCGGTGTGAGGTGATACGTCATTGTAGTTTTGATTTGCATCTCTCTAATGATTAGTAACAATCAGAGTATTGGATGTTCATTTCCTTTTCCTCCTTAGGATGGGTACCAGTAAAACAAAATGGATTATTCAATAATGACATATTTTTTATTAGATATGTAAATGAGATTTCCCCTGGACTCATCCTACAGATGGCATTTAGCATCGTTATTACATATCTACTAGTTCAGTTCAATAAACATTTACTAACTGGCTATTTGTGTGGTTTTAAAAATAACAAAGAGGGCAGTTTCATCCTTTTTTTAAAATTTTTTAAATTTTATTTTATTGATTTTTTATATAGCAGGTTCTTATTAGTTATCTATTTTATACATATTAGTGTATATATGTCAATCCCAGTCTCCCAATTCATCCCACCACCACCACCACCCACCACTTTCCCCCTGTGGTGTCCATACGTTTGTTCTCTACATCTGTGTCTCTATTTCTGCCTTGCAAACTGCTTCATCTGTACCATTTTTTTTAGATTCCACATATATGTGTTAGCATACGATATTTGGTTTTCTCTTTCTGACTTACTTCACTCTGTATGACAGTCTCTAGGTCCATCCACGTCTCTACAAATGACCCAGTTTTGTTCTTTTTAATGCCTGAGTAATATTTCATTGTATAGATGTACCACACAGATGTAGAGAACAAGCGTATGGATACCAAGGGGGAAGGGGGGGGTGTCAATATATATTGACATATATACACTATTGATAGTATGTATAAAATAGATGACTAATGAGAACCTACTGTATAGCACTGGGAATGTTCTGCAGTAACTTAAACGGGAAGGAAATCCAAAAAAGAGGGGATATATGTATACATATAGCTGATGCACTTTGCTGTACAGTAGAAACTAATAAAACATTGTAAAGCAACTATACTCCATTAAAAAAATAAAAAATAAATGAAAAAAAAAGCCATTTTTAGTTTTCTAAAGCAACACTGATGATGTTTCCAGCAGTAACTTCCAGGGCAAATATCAATGATATCAAAGGAACTAGCAGTAGTATCTCTACTGAGAGATGTCAGCAGTGGTGTCTTCATGGGAGCAATTCTACATATGATTTTTGAAACTCTTCCTAGAAGTATATCCTCCATCCCTACCCCTCTGTCCCCCCAGGTTCTGTGAGCCATCTACATACTTTAATCCATTCTGTTTCTCTTAAATTAGACAGAAATAGGCCTTGGTTAGGGTTCTGGAGTAAGTATGGTCACGTTAAGTCCAACTCTTGACCTATTTATGCTTGTACCTGTGGAGTAAATGTGACTGGAAGAAGATACACACACACACATACACATGCACTGCTTGGTCACACTTGAATTTATCACCTCAGTTGTGCCCCTGATGGTGGGAGCAATTCTGTTTTACAGTGGATAAATTATAATTGATTTAAATAATTTCATATTGTCAGACCTATAGATTGTTTCCAATTTTTTTTTTTTTTTTTTTTTTTTTTGTGGTACGCGAGCCTCTCACTGCTGTGGCCTCTC
>NC_041219.1:25532270-25563737 GCF_002837175.3 Physeter macrocephalus
CGAACCCGTGTTCCCTGCATCGGCAGGCGGACTCTCAACCACTGCGCCACCAGGGAAGCCCTCCAATTTTTTACTGATAGAAAAATTGTTGTTATAGGTTATCCAAGTAGCTGAATCTTTGCCACATTTATAATTATTTCCTTCAATTAATTTATTTTCTAGAAGTGGAGTTCTGATTCCAGTTATGAATAAGTGACTTGAATTGGCTAACTTTTCTGTTGTTACAACTATTAAAGCTGAGCAAGTTGTAAAATACAACTGTTTGAAGGCACTGGAATACAACCAAAATAGTTAGAGACAGGAGGGACTACAATCATTTTAAGAAGGAAAGAACATAAGGTGAGTTCCACATTTAGCTGGCTTCTCTTCTGAAGGTACTTAGAAATTTTCTGCTATGAGAGGTAATAGAGTCAAAGCAGGAAACAAGAATCTTATAGGACTAAGGAGAAATCAAAGTTTAAGATTGTGAGAGAGGGTACAGATAGAGTGGCAGTATCTCAAAGTGTCTCAGGTTGGAGACTTCAGAGGAGTACCAAAATCTCCTACTGATTCTCTTCAAGATATTGATGGACTCCTAATTATACAGGCAAGAAAACCAAAGGAAAGCAGCAGCTGGGAGGGAAAAAAAAACAGAGCAGATTTCAGTATCTGCCTACTTCTAAGGAACAAGATTGAACTTCAAGTTCCACCAAATCAGAAGAACTTACTAAATACCCAGGGCTTTTCACTGAGTTTCCGGAAAAGCCATGACAGAATAACAAGGACAAAATGGAAACAAAATAATCTTAAAAAAAAAAACAAAAACTAAGATCAACTCCTAAAAGGATTAAAGTTATCCTCTGATAACTGATACTCTATCTGTGTTCCACAAAAAAAAAAAAAGAGAGAGAGAGATTGTCTTTGGAAGAAGATATATCATTCATAGAGTATATAATTTATTAATGTTTCATTTCCAATATCAAATTAAAATTAAAGGTATGTTAAAAAATACGACCAATTGAACAAAACCAAGAAAAAAACCAAACAGGGGGGCTTCCCTGGTGGCACAGTGGTTAAGAATCTGCCTGCCACTGCAGGGGACACATGTTTGAGCCCTAGTCCAGGAAGATTGCACATGCAATGGAGCAACTAAGCCCATGCTCCACAATTACTGAGCCTGCACTCTAGAGCCTGCGAGCCACAACTATTGAGCATGTGCTCTAGAGCCTGCGAGCCACAACTACTGAGCCTGCATGCCTAAACCCCATACTCCACAACAAGAGAAGCCACCACAGTGAGAAGCCTGTGCACTGCAAAAAAGAGCAACCCCTGCTCGCTGCAACTAGAGAAAGCCCACGTGCAGCAACGAAGACCCAACACAGCCAAAAATATATAAAGAAAGAAAGAAAAAAAAAAACAATTGAAATAGATCTATGGGTGAATCTGATATTGGAATTATCAGAGATTTTAAAATAACACGATTGATATAATTCAAGAAAATAGAGGAAAGAATGGGAAACCAGTAAATGCCTAGAGTATGAATGCACACACACATACAACCTGTCAAATGGAAATTCTACATCTGAAGAATATAATGACTAAGATGAAAAATTTACCAGAGTAGTTTATTAGCAGTTTAGAAATAGCCAACAACAAAAAAAAGAATCAGTAAATCAGATCATAGGGCAGTAGAGAGTATTGAGAGCAATGCACAGGGAGAAAAAACATATACAGTAAAAAGCATACGAGACATGTAAGACATAGGGAAAATGTTTAACATGTCTAATCAGAGGGGCAATAGTTGAAGAAATAGTGGCTGAGAATTTCCTAGACATGACTAGATACCAAGTCACAGACTCAAGAAGGTCTACAAACCCCACAGAGTATAAACAGAAAGAAAATTACAGTTAGAGACATCCTAGTTAAACTACTGAAAACCAAAGATAAAGTGAAATCTGTAGAGTGAAAAGGTACAAACTTCCAGTTTAAAGATCAGTAATTACTAGGGATGTAATGTAAAACATGATAAATATAATTAACACTGTTGTATGTTATATAGGAAAGTTGTTGAGAGTAAATCCTGAGTTCTCATAACAAATTTTTTTCTATTTCTTTAATTTTGTTTGTTTTTTTTTTTGTTTGTTTGTTTTGTTTTTGTTTTTTTTTTTGTGGTATGCGGGCCTTCCTCTGTTGTGGCCTCTCCCGTTGCGGAGCACAGGCTCCGGACGCGCAGGCTCAGCAGCCATGGCTCACGGGCCCAGCCGCTCCGCGGCATGTGGGATCCCCCCAGACCGGGGCGCGAACCCGGTTCCCCTGCATCGGCAGGCGGACGCGCAACCACTGCGCCACCAGGGAGGCCCCTATTTCTTTAATTTTGTATCTATATGAGATGATGGATGTTCACTAAAATTATTGTGATAATCATTTCATAATATATGTGAGTCAGATTATTATGTTGTATACCTTATACAGTGCTGCATATCAATTATATCTCAATAAAAGTGGAAGAAAAAACAGGAAAAGAAAGAGTGAAATTTTAAAAGGTTACCGGGCAGGGGGGGGAGTTCAAGAAGTACAATTATAGAGTCAAAAATTTTGAGATTTTTTTAAAGATTTTGTTGTGAACTTTCAATCTACTCTCTAGAAATTGTGCACCTTTTCCCCACATCCTTGACAATACTGTCACAAATCTTGGTATGACTTTGGCATTCTAAGTAGTAGAATCTTTAAACCTCTTTAATCTGTTATGGTTTCTGAATGATGAATGAAGTTGTTGGAAGTTTTGGAGAGATTCAGCCCTTATGAAACTATTCGTGAACCTTTGGTCTTTTTGGATTAAAGTCCAGTTTATAATTTAGATATTACTAAGATAGTGTTCCTATGCATATTTATGCCAAATTTTGCCTACAAATATGTACATAAGGTTGATGTTTTATAGGTTTTATAGTTTTCCAATATTCACTCTTTTCAATCTCAAATAACAAAACTGCAGGGGCTCTTAGTGTTTGCATTACTTACATATTGTTGTTTTAAAAAAATTTGAGGGCTTCCCTGGTGGTGCAGTGGTTGAGAGTCCACCTGCCGATGCAGGGGACACGGGTTCATGCCCCGGTCCGGGAAGATCCCACATGCCACGGAGCAGCTGGGCCCGTGAGCCATGTCCGTTGAGCCTGTGCGTACGGAGCCTGTGCTCCGCAATGGGAGAAGCCACAACAGTGAGAGGCCACAACAGTAAGAGGCCCGCGTACCGCAAAAAAAAAAAAAACTTGAGTTACACTCACTCATAGAAGAGTTTATACATTACAGTTATTTTCCTAAGTAATTTTTATTTTATTGCGGTTCTTGGTTTCATAACATGCCTTCAGGTGTCCTTGAAAGAAGTGCTTTCATCTCTGTGGGTTCAAATGCCCTCCCTTGGCTTCCATGGGCAGCAATTATGGTGTCTTGTATCAGCTGGTCTCTTTATACGGTTATCCCTATGAAGCTGAGATGCAAAGATTCTACCCCAGTGATTTAGATCTGGCCTCATTCCAAGCCTTAATTGATGGAGACTTTGTCCTGTATTTAGTATTCAGCATAGAGCAAAGCGTTTTTCATGAAATGGTTCCAGGGAATGAAAAGGCCCTAGTTATTGCAAGCCCCACAGCAAAGCGGAATTACCTCTGGACCAGACCTGAGGCTCAGTGCCATGCTGACCACTTTCTCTTACCAAGTAAATTCCCTAAAATACAAACTAGACTCATTTTGAAAATACAAAACTTTATTAAATATGTACAATAAAGTGAAAAGACAGCGTGCAAAATGTTACATGCACACATTAGAATTGTAAACAAAAAAATTAATAAAAGCATATGAAGAAAGCCTGGAAGGAACTCCACCAAAATAATAATAATGGTAGTTTGAGTACAGGAATAATAGGCAATTATTTTTCTTTTTACCATTTTACACATTTCCTAGATTGTAGTTATATTACTTTTATAATTAAACAATAAATTTCCTTTAAAAATGATGTTAAAATAACTCCTCTGATAAAGATTTTGACAACCTACTTTTATAACCTCCTCTCTTTAGCAATAGACCTGGGATTATAATACTGGAATGTCATAATTAAGATCATAACATATTAATAACCCAACTGGAGTTCTTAACATTATGGTTTGCTTATTTTGTAATACACTTCTTTTTAGCACCTGTACAATTTAAACCTTTTAATTACATTTTGCATCACTGTCAGGCAAAGTAATTGCAAGCAAGTTTTCATGTATGCATTTTTCTTAAGCTTGACTTATTATAGCAATCCAAGTGTAGTGGGAACACTGCATTTAACCAAGCAGAAGACAAAGTGGTAATTGTAATTTCACTCTAAGTCATCAGGAATGGAATTTTCGAGTCATCTTTTTAACCTTCCAGATGCCTTAACTGCCAAAATTAAGATTAATTTATCAAAAGTATGTGAAGATGTTACATACTCTCTAACAAATCTTCTAGACTACAAATAGGGAAAAATATGAAAATATGAGAATTAAAAACTAAGTACTTTTTCTTGCACAAGTCTTATTTGACTACAGAATAGGTCTATACATAGAATTAAAGATTTTATATGCATTAAATCTTTGTTTTTCCTAATATTATCCTCTAATATTAACTCTAGTTTGAATGACTATAGAAAATATGCATAGCACTTTAAGTTAGCATAACTTTTATTTTTACCTGCATTACTAAAAACAATCCAGTTACCTTTAAACTAAAATAAATTTATTTAGAAATAAATTACACAATAACATCCCTTTCTTAAAGGTGCTGAGATCAGGAACTGTGGAAACAGCTCCCATTAAAACACAATAGCGGGCTTCCCTGGGGGCGCAGTGGTTGAGAGTCCGCCTGCCGATGCAGGGAACACGGGTTCGTGCCCCTGTCCGGGAGGATCCCACATGCCACGGAGCGGCTGGGCCCGTGAGCCATGGCCGCTGAGCCTGCGCGTCCAGATCCTGTGCTCCGCAACGGGAGAGGCCACAACAGTGAGAGGCCTGCGTACCGCAAAAAAAAAACAAAAAAGAAACACGATAGCTGTATGGTTACGTAATGGCTGACTTCTTTCTATGTCTTCCTGTGGTAAGGTCTGTTTGCCCTTTTGGCAAGTTTATAACAATTTCCAAGTTGATTTTGAACCCCATGATATACATTTCAAATGAAGACTTTTCTTGCCTGCATGACTGTGGCAAGCAAACTTCCTGTTTTATGCTATTATTTGCTCACAGTCACAAATCTTGTGACACTTCACTAAACAAAATTGAGCAGGTGATGTCAAGCTGAGTATCAGAGCAATTTCATATGACTCCAACCTCACCGTATGCCGTGGAAGGGAATGTGAATTAACTTTTGCTGTTCTGGGTTCTTACAATCATGAACTATTTCATGTGGAGTCGGAAGGAAATTCTAATCCAGTGGCTTTAGAGTTTAACCCCTTTTTCAAATATCAATCTTGTGTAGAAGCCCAGTACATAGAATGATATAAGCAGAACTCCTCCACTGAGTGAGAGGCTGCTGTGGAGCCCTTACAATTCACTTGTCTTATCCCTTCTTTCTATGTGGGAGCTGCTGAACATCCCAGCAGAACACAAGAGGTCCTCAGGACAGATGGCAAACCACAGGTCTAATTCCAGTCTCTCTCATGTTACAGACAAGTCAACAAAAGCCTCAAGAAATGAAGTTACTTGTCCAAGGTTATAAAACACAAAGCCTTGCACACATTAGGTCTCAAAATATAAGTTACCACGGTGGGTGGTATATTAGTCAGTGAAAGAGGCAGACCTAAAAATCAGGAGTATTTTTTCCACCAAAATTACTGTTGTTTAATAGAAAGGTTTTGTGGTTTGTTTGTTTTTTTTCATTTTTCTAAAAGTTCTTCATTTGTCTGGAAGTGTTCAAAGGAAAGTGTAAAAGGAAAATGTTCATTATGAAAATCAACCCCAAAAAGTCTATGGGTAGGTCAAGGAATATACAAAAAATATGGAAGAGATCTCAGCATGTTATCCTGAGGGAACAACAAAATATTCAGTTCAAGTACCACTGCTGCACAGGTCTGGTGGGACCCAGCTGCTACTGGAACCATGAATGCTTCATTCTGTTCAGAGAGGTATTTACAGGGAAGTAATTTTCTAAGAACAAGAGCTCTGGCCAACTCTGGATAGGGTTGAAGGCATGTTGGATTCTCAGTGTAGAGGATCTAAAATGTAGATTATAGATGAGTTTTATTATGTCACAGAAATCATAAGGCACGGGAAGCTCTAGGACTCCTAGATATTCTGATTGCTTAAAATGTGTGTTGTGACATACATTCTCACTTTATATTAGTTAAAATATTTGATTTAACCAAAGCACTAATTTTTTGCGTCAGAAGAAGGCACTTCCCCTCTCTACACTTCAGGTGCCCCATAACTCAGGAGTTATATCAGCATTTAATAGAAATACAAAATAAATTATCACAATATCAAACAGTTATGCTTATTACAACAAACATGAGAAATCTGTAAGCACGCAATGAGACTTTTGCTGGGTCTCAGAATTGCATCTAAAGTCTGAAAGCTGAGACAATGAAGGGCAAGTTTTGTTACTTATCTAAAAAGAAGCAACAAACTCATCCCCACATGGCCAGACTGGCCCAGCCATCATCATTCCCAGTAGCTAGTGTAAGAGAAGTTTAGAGATTTGCTGGAGAGCAAAATCAATGAAGGGATTTTGTAGGTATATATAAGGCTATCACATTCCCTTTTCCCTCGAGTCAAGTAAGGGTACCTCCCAATAACCACTCAGAGATTGGAATGTCTGTCAAAAGAGACACACTAACACACTCCCAAATCCTTGCCAAATGCTTGTTAGCCACTAAAAATGCATAGGTTTGCTCATGCTGGTATGGAACAGACATTTCCAGCTTGGCATGTGTTTGCTGGAGTTTGTGCACACAGTTTGTGCTCGTCTCTTGCCTGAAGAATTCCAAATACTGGAGGTTGCCTAGAGCAGGTCCCATTGCAGAGTAAGAATAAAACGTGCAGTGAATTGGCCTCACTCCTGGAGCATGTCAGGGCCAGGTGGTATGCATTTTCACATGGACCACCTGGATACCCAGAAAAGTAGCCAGTCTTGAATATTTTTGAAAGGACTCAGGTGTCTGCCAAGAGAAAAATGGACCATTTTGCTTTACCGCCACCAGGAATGGAGGGCAAGTTGTAAGAAGTCATTCAAAGAGTCTATTACCAATGCCATGAAATCGTGTGGTGCAGAGATACCCAGCTAGGGATTAGAGTCTTTGTCATTTTATTGTGCACCCCTCCCTAGCTCCTGACCACAGAATAGTTAGAAGCAGAGTGAGGAGGAAGTGAAAGAAAGTTCTATTTGAAGTCACTAGGGAGAAGAAAGAATAAGGTGATCATCTTATTTACCCTATTTAAGATAGACTGTTTAGTATACCACTTATACATTTCTAAATTTGTTTTACAGTAGAGGAAACTGAAAATCAGAAAGATAATTTACCCAAAAGCACAGAGGTTGGAAGTGACAAAGCCAGTAACCTTAAATTCCTTGAAAGAATGCCACCTTCCTTTATTAGAGAGGTTGCAAAGAAATCGAGCATAATACTCTGTGATACTTTTCTCTTTGTCATTTTCAACTTACATCTTAGAAAAGTCAGACTGAAAAATTGTGAATAAGTATTCTGGCACTACCTAGGTGATGTGGATAAGTTGCTTCATTTACCTAAGCCATTTTTCTCATTTACAAAATGCAGAGTTTGGATCAATTTAGCTCTAAATTCCCTGTTAGATTTTATAATATAATTATAGCTCAAAAAGACAGGGAGGAGAAGGGAGGGGAGGGGAGGGGAAGGGAAAGATGTGGAAGAATAAGATTCTGTATTAGTTGTATTAAATTAAATATTTTATACCTTAAATTTGTATTTTTTCAGGAGAGTCAGGGAATTAGAACTCCAAAAAGTGTCTTTATATTCTCCCTCCTCATTCCCATCACTTCTTTCAGAGGTATTGCTAGGATGATTTCATAATAAAAAAAAGAAAACATAATTTTAGGAGATGGAATCATTTAATCCTCTCTGAAATGCTTTCAGCTGTAGATAGTAAAGAAAATTCTGCAACCTCTGAAAGCTACCCTGTAACTGGATTCTCAGGAGAAATGGTGGTGTGGAGGTTTGTTTGGTTTGGTTTTGTTTGTTTGTTGTTGTTTTTTAAACATGATGGGAATAAGACTGGGAAATTGTAACTTCGGATAGGTTTGTTGCTGCAGCTTTCAATCCTGTCACAATTGGTGTCATGAAGATGAATAAAGGTGGTGCCATCTTCTGTTTTCATTATCATCCAAGGGGCTGGCGTCGGAAGGGATTCATTTTGTGCCACTGTCATTTCTCATTACTATCTTTGTCATGAGAGTGAATTATAACAGCCCTCCGATGCCAGCTATGGCTTTGCTCTCATTACAGACTTTCATTCTTGGGACGAAGATAGTAATAAGAATGGAATGTCGTGTGAAAACAGAGCTCACTTTCATGACAGTTGGAAATTGGTGATGAAAATGGAAAATGGCAGAAAAATATTAACCTTTTTTTTTGTGGCAAAAATTGTCCTGCAAACAACATTGTGCACCAAGGGTATCCTTCACCATGGCAATGACAAAGCAATGAAAAGGCAAACAGTGATGAGCTTTTGGAGCAAATGAGGGATTCTGAGGCATCCATCTTGCTTGCTGCTTTGGAAATATCTCTCTTAATCCTGAATAATGTAACATCCATTTAGCTCCAAAAGTAATGTGATAGGCAATTAGGAGCTTCTCTGTTCTCCCTTCAGTGATATGAGTATCTCTATTACATACTGCCAGAAAGGCACTACCAAATTCATGGAAGCCATTAGAATTTCTATATAGGATAATTTTCACACACATACACACATACACGCACACACACACACTCTCATACACTCACACACATGCAAATATGTGCCTATGTATATGTGTTCATATATATACAATTCTAGAAAAGTATTTAGCTGACTCAAAAATAGTGGTATTGAAAGGAAAGACATTCACTTTCTGTTTTATACATTCCAGTACTGATTGATTTTTTTTTAAGCCAAGAGCATTTACCGCTCTTAAAATTATGGAAATGATAGCCTTCTCTCCCACCAAAATAAATGGCTCTGTATACCACTGAATTACCTTTACTATTTTTTTATTTATCTTTTATTTTTTATTTTTTATTTACTATTTTTAAAATTACCTTTACTGAATTTATCTTTACCTTTTGATATATATTCTCTAATTTTAAAATGGCAAGGGAGAAAAGTACCATTTATATATACATTTTAAAATGAATGCCCTCAGTCTCTTTCTTTATAGATTCTTTTTCCCACCATATTCCAACTGTGATGTTTTTCTTTTATACCCAGAGGTTGTATCTTTACAGAATGAGGGTTAGAGCATGCTGATGGTGGAAAGAACTTGTTGTGAAATGGTCCTTTCATTAGATTGTATTTAAAGCATTCTATTTAATGTTTCATCATTTGCCAACATGTGTAACAGATATTCAGTATTTATCTATTTTTCAACACATGTCATTGTTGGGAGAGAAAATAGACATTTAATATGCACATTGAACACAGAACCATTTATAAGTTGGTTATTGAGTACAGAAACATTTATTATGTGCATGTTAGTGTCTGGCTTAATTTAAGGTTGCTAGATGTTGACAGATTTGATTATATTATATGGACTAACCAGGGAAAGTCGGCATGAAAGACCACTTGTATTGGTATGAAAAGAAGGCAGTTACTCTGTAAAACATCACCTGAGTTCACTTGATTTCTTATACTTTGAAGTGGTTCATGGCAAGGGCACATTTTAAATCCTGAAATCTTTTATACTTTAAGGGGCTGTGGAGAGGGGAATAAAATGGTAATTGTTAGAAAAAAAGAAAAAAAAGATTATTTTAAACTAGTATAATTTTTACACAGGAAATATGCTGGAACAATTTTATGTAGTCCTACCAAGTTATTGACAGAGTGTTCTCAATTAAAAATCTACAAAGTAGATTATCCTAAAGCTTTCTCATAGAGTGTTTCATATAACTGCTAAGGTTGAAAGTGTAGAACTCTTCAGATCATATAAGGAAAGCTCATTTTAGGGCAAGGTTATTATTAACCATGATAGAAAAGCCATGAGGCATTTGTTCTTTGATTTGTTTTGTTTCTGGTTTTTATGCTTTTGACTTCTGTACTGTATTTTTATTGAAGTATAATTGACTTACAATGTTATTTTAGTTTCAGGTGTACAACATAGTGATTTAATATTTTTATAGATTATACTCCATGTAAAGTTATTATAGAATATTGAATGTATTCCCTGTGCTGTACATTATGCCCTTGTTTCTAGAAGAGATATCTTTACTGCCATGCTCATTGCAGCATTATTCACAACAGGCAAAATATGGAGACAACCTTAGTGTCTGTTGACAGATGACTAGATAAAGAAGATGTATACACAGTTGATCCTCAAACAACATGCGTTTGAACTGTGCAGGTTCACTCATACAAAGATTTTTTTCAATTAGTACTACAGTAGTACAGCATCCATGGTTGGTTGAATCCACTGATGTGGAGCTACAGATATGGAGGGCTGGCAGTAAATTTATACTCAGATTTTCTACTGCACAGGGGTTGGTGCCTCTAACTGCAGTGTTGTTCAAGGGTCAACTGTAGACCCAATGAAATATTTTTTAGCCTTAAAAATGAAGGAAATCCCCCCATTTGCAACAACATGGATGAACCTGAATAGCAGTATGCTAAGTCAAATAAGCCAGACAGAGAGACAAATAGTGCATGGTATCACTTATATGTAGAATCTAAAAAAAATATTGAACTCCTAGAAACAGAGAGTAGAATGGTGGTTGCCAGGAACTGAGGGGAAATAGGGAGAGATTGGAAAAGGGTTCAAAGTTTCAGTTATGAGATGAAAAAGGCCTGAGGCTCTGACGTATAGCAAGGGACTATAGCTGAGAATACTATATTATAATTAGAACTTGCCGAGAGTAGAACTTAAGTGTTTTCACCAAAAGAAAAAAAAAAAGGTAAATATAAGAGGTAATAAATTTGTTAATTAACTCAATCATGGGACGTGTTTCACAATGTATATGGTATATCAAATGATCATATTGTAAACACTACCAAATGTAAAATAGATAGCTAGTGGGAAGCAGCTGCATAGCACAGGGAGATCAGCTCAGTGCTTTGTGACCACCTAGAGGGGTGGGAGATGGAGGGTGGGAGGAAGGGAGTTGCAGGAGGGAAGAGATATGGGGATATATGTATATGTATAGCTGATTCACTTTGTTACAAAGCAGAAACTAACATGCCATTGTGAAGCAATTATACTCCAATAAAGATGTTTTAAAAAATGATCATATTGTAAACTTTAAATATCTTACAATTCTATTTGTCAATTATACCTCAATAAAGTTGAAAAGAAAAGGAATTGGTTTGGAATTCTAAATGTTTTTTGGTACTCCAGTTATTTAATCCTTAAAATACAATGTTTACAACAAAAAGACAACTTTCCCCTTGAAAATCATTTCTTTAATTTAAATTCAAAATGACATTTAATTTAAGGTGCATGTATACATACTTACTACATCAACAATTTTTAGTCATTTTTTTAATAGACCTTTTTTGGAGTATAATTGCTTCACAATACTGTGTTAGTCTCTGTTGCACAACAAAGTGAATCAGCCATATGTATATACATGTGCCCATATCCCCTCCCTCTTGAGCCTCCCTCCCATCCTCCCTGTCCCACCCATCTAGGTCATCGCAAAGCACCGAGCTGATCTCCCTGTGCTATGCTGCTGCTTCCCGCCAGCCAACTATTTTACATTCAGTAGTGTATATATGTCGATGCTACTCTCACTTCACCCTCCCACTCCATGTCCTCAAGTCCATTCTCTACCTTTACCTCTTTATTCCTGTCCTGCCCCTAGATTCTTCAGAACTTTTTTTTTTTTAAGATTCCATATATATGTGTTAGCATACAGTATTTGTTTTTCTCTTTCTGACTTACTTCACTCTGTATGACAGACTCTCGGTCCATCCACCTCACTACAAATAACTCAATTTCATTTCTTTTTATGGCTGAGTAATATTCCATTGTATATATGTGCCACATCTTCTTTATGCATTCATCTGTTGATGAACATTTAGGTTGGTTCCCTGTCCTGGTTATTGTAAATAGTGCTGCAGTGAACATTGTGGTACATGTCTCTTTTTGAATTATGGTTTTCTCAGGGTATATGCCCAGTAGTGGGATTGCTTAGTCATTTTTAATTATCAATAACTGATCAATTTATATCAAATCAAATCAATGTAACAATCAGAGAGATCTTTTTATTCATGATAAAATTACTTTTAACACAATTGAGCGTTTTTGTGTTTGTGTTTGGTTGGCTCGTTATTATGTGTTGGCTAATTTTTTTTTGTATGGTTCATTTGTATAGCCATGACCTTAGACATTATTTAAATTTACAACAGATTAAAAAAAGAACTGAGGAAAATATTTTACCCTGGTGATTTTAAAACTCGGTTCATAGAATGTTGGTTTGTGAGTGGATGCCTCAAATGTGGAACAGGCATTGGGAGTACGTTGAAGCAGAAAAAAGAATCAATAAAAGTGGGAGGCCATTTACATAAGATTTTATTCCTAATTCCATACTTTCAACTATACCAACTTCTGGGGACTGGGCAGTACATGTATGTTTGGTCAGCCATTATTTAATAGAATAACTTAAATAAAATTGAGTATTACTTCTCAATTCCTTTAATTTATATTATATCATGACCTTTTTTATTGTATTTGGTAAGTTTCATATTTATTTAAAGTCTGAATCAAGATGTTGACTAAATCTTAATCATTCATAGGTTGTTAGATCTTTTATGCTTTCACTATTATAAATAATTCTGTAGTAAATATCTTTATCGGTATAATTTTTTAAATGTTAGATTATTTTCTTTGGATGCTAGAATGGAGTTGTATGGGTGAAATGTAGGCACATATTTAAGACTCTTGACACATATTGCCAAATTATTTCCCCCAAAGGTTCTGGCAGTCATAGCTGAAGTCTGTAAACCCAATAGCATTATCATGTTGATTTTCCTCTTTTTTTGTTGTTTATTTTTTTCATTATTGTTAATTGAAATATAATTAATATACAGCAAAAATCACCTTTTGTAGTTGTACAGTTTGTTAACTTTGACAAATGTATACTGTGTGTAACCACAACAGCAATCAATTTATATAGTAGATATTTATATCACCCTAAGAAGTTATCTTGTGAATCTATGTAGTGAGGTAGGTTCCACCTATCTTCACCCCTACAAACCACTAATTTGATTTTTGTTGCTATAGTTTTGCTTTTTCCAGTATATCATATAAATGGAAATATAGAGTATGTGACCTTTTTTGACTGGCTTCTTTTACTTAGTTTAATCCTAAGAACATCACGTTGTTGATGTATCATTAGTTTGTTCCTTTTTTGCTTAGTAGTGTTCTATAAGGCCATGAATCACAATTTGTGCATCCATTCACCAGTTGATAGAATTTGAATTGTTTGCAGTTTTGGGTGATTATGAACATTCAGGTACAAGTATTTGTGTGGAGATATTTTCAACACTTGTAAAAATACTTTGGAGTGGGATAGTTGGTTCATATGGTAAGTATATATTTAACTTTGTACCTCATTGCCAAATTGTTTACTGAATGGGCTATACAATTTTCCATTCACTTTGCATCCTTACCAGTAATTTTCTTTCTTATTTTTTTTTTTTTTTTTTTTTTTTAGTGGCAGGGGAGGTGTGGAATTTTAGCCAATCTAGTAGATATGTAGTGATATCTCATTGTGATTTAAATTTGAATGTTCCCAATGATTAATGATACCAAACATCTTTTCATATGTTTAACATCTATAGTTTCTTTACGTGTATATGAAGTTTATCTTTAAAACTTTCATCCACTTATATTGGATTGTGTGTCTTATGAATATTGTGGTTTAAAAGCTCCTTTGAGAGCAGAAAATTTTAATTTTGGAGTATAAATTATCCATGTTTGTTTTGTGGTTTGCACTTTTGTGTGCTAGATAAGAATCTTCGCCTGCCCCAAGATCACAAAGATTTTCTCCTATATTTTCTTCTAGGAGTTTTATATTTCTAAGTTTCACATGTAGGTCTATGATCAATTTTATGTTAAGTTTTCTTTGTATGTAACATGAGTGAAGAGAAGAGATGAAGTTTCCCCCCCTACCCCAGCACACAATTTGTTGAAAACAGTATACTTTCTACAATTCCCTTGGAACACTACATTTGTCAAAAATAAATTGACATAGACATGTGGGTCTATTTTTGGACTCTCTGTTTTGTTCCATCAGTCAATATCACTAAAACCACATTGTCTTGATTACTGAGAATTTATAGTAAGCCTTGAAATCAGACTTTGGTTGTCTTCGAAATTTGTTCTTCTGCTTCAAAATTTGTTGAGGTATCTAGGCCATTACCTCTCCATATAAATTATAGAATCATCTTCTCAATTTCTAAAACTAAGCTTCCTTGGATTGTGATTAGTATATTTTTGAATCTATATATCAATTTAGGAGGAATTGATAACAATGTTGAATTTTCCAATCCATGAACATAATGTACTTCTCAATTTATTAAATCATTTTAAGTTTCTTTCATCAGTGTTTTTTCAATTCTCAGCATAAAATTATTGCACATATTAGACTAGTTAGCTTTAGATGTTTCATGTTTCTTTTCTTAAGCTATTATAAATAATGAAGATTTAAAATTTTATATCAATATCCAAATTTTCAGTATTAGTATATAAAAATATAATTGATTTTATAAGTTGACCATGTATCCAGTGACATTTCTAAACTCATTAACAGTTTCTATGAGGTATTTTGCAGATTCTTTGGGATTGTATTCATAGATGACTGTGGTTCTCTGAAGGTAATTATAGTCCTGTTTTTTCCTTTCAAGTCTGTAATGCCTTTTAATTTACTTGTCTTATCACACTGGCTGTGACCTCCTATACAATGTTGCCTAGAAGTGGTGAATTTGGACATCCTATTATTCACTATATTATGGAGAAAGTACTATTATTTTACAGTTAAATATGCTGTCAGTTATGGGTTCTGTAGATGTCCTTTATCAGGTTAAGGAAGTTCCTTTCTATTGTTACATGGCTGAGAGATTTTTTATTTTAAATAGATGTTGACTTTTTAAAATTTTAAATAGATGTCACTGATTCTTATTGTATCATTCTTTTTTGTTATTGTTTCTAAATTTGATTTGCTAGTAATTTATTAAAGAATTTTCATCTATTTTCAGGTGAAAATATTGGATAATGCTAAGGTTTTTTTTTAAATACTGTTTTTGTACTGGTCTATTTTTGTTTTTCTCCGGTTTGGGTACCAGCAGGCCTTGTAAAATGAGCTGGAAAGTATTCTCTCATCTTCTGTTTTCTAAAGGAGTTTGTGTATAATTGGCATAATTCTTTAAAAGTTTCATAAAACTTACAATGCTGCCACCTGGGCCTGGAGTTTACTTTGGGGGAAGATTTTAAGCTCTAAATTAATATTACTTAATAGAAACCAGGCTGTTTTGGTTGTCTCCTTCTTCATAAGTGATCTTCAGTAGTTTGTGTATTTCCAGAAATGTATCCATTTTACCTAAGTTTTAAAATGTATTGGCATAATGCTGTTCATAATATTCTATTATTATCCTTTTAAAATCTGTAGTTATGTTCTCTCTTTTATTCTTGATATTTGTAACTTTACCTACATACTTTTTTTCTTCAGCACTCTGGGTAAAACTTTAATAATTTGATTGAACTTCTGAAAGAACCAGTTTTTAGATTCATTGATTTTATTTTTTACTTCTTTTTTTAATTGAGGTGTAGTTGCTGTACAATATTATACAAGTTACAGGTGGACAACACAGTGATTCACAAACTTTATAGGTTATACTTCACTTTAGTTATTATAAAATATTGGCTATATTCCCCATGTTGTACAACACTTCCTTGTACCTTATTTATACATAATAGTTTATACCTCCCTCTCCCCACTGGTAACCACCAGTTTGTTCTCCATATCTGTGAATCTGCTTCTTTTTTGTATATTCACAAGTTTGTTGTATCTTTTAAATTACACATGTAAATTATATCACACAGTATTTGTCTTTCTTTGCCTGACTCATTTCACTCAGCATAATGCCCTCCAAGTCCACCCATGTTGTTGCAAATGGCAAAATTTCATTCTTTTTCTATGGCTGAGTAGTGTGTTCCATTACATATGTATGTACTACATCTTGTTTATCCATTCATCTGTTGATGGACACTTGGGTGGCTTTCATGTCTTGGAAATTGTAAATAATGCTGCCATGAACATTGGTATGTATGTATCATTTTGAGTTAGTGTTTTTCTTTTTTTTCAGATATATACCCAGGAGTGGAATTGCTGGGTCAAAGGCTAGTTCTATTTTTAGTTTTTTGAGAAACCTCCATACCGTTTCCCACAGTAGCTGTACCAATTTACATTCCCACCAACAGTGTACGAGGGTTCCCTTTTTTCCACATCCTCACCAACATTTGTTATTTGTGTTCTTTTTTATTATAGCCATTCTGACAGATGTGAGATGATGTCTCATTGTGGTTTTGATTTTCATTTCCCTGATGATTAGTGATGTTGAGCATCTTTTCATGTGCCTGTTGGCCATCTGCACTTCCTCTTTCAAAAAATGTCTATTCAGTTCTTCTGCCCATTTTTTAATCAGGTTGTTTGTTTTTTTGATGTTGAGTTGTATGAGCTGTTTATATATGTTGAATATTAATCCCTATTGGTCATATCATTTGCAAATATTTTCTCCCATTCAGTAGGTTGTCTTTTCATTTTGTCAATGGTGTTCTTTCTTTGCAAAAGCTCTTAACTTTAATTAGGTCTCATTTGTTTATTTTTGTTTTTATTTCCTTTGCTTTGGGAGATGAATCCAAAAAAATATTGCTGTGATTTATGTCAAAGTGTTCTGCCTATGTTTTCTTCTAGGAGTTTTATAGTATCCGATCTTACATTTAGGTCTTTAATTCATTTTGAGTTTATTTATGTATATGGTGTTAGAGAATGTTCTAATTTCATTCTCTTACATGTAGTTGTCCAATTTTCCCAGCACTGCTTATTGAAGAGACTGTCTTTTCTTCATTGTATTCTTGTCTCCATTGTCATATATTAATTGACCATAAGTGCGTGAGTTTATTTCTTGCCTTTCTATCCTGTTCCATTGATCTATGATCTGTTTTTGTGCCAGTACCATACTGTTTTGATTACTGTAACTTTGTAGTATAGTCTGAAGTCAGGGAGCGTGATTCTTCCAGCTGTCTTGTTCTTTCTCAAGATTGCTTTGGCTCTTCAGGGTCTTATGTGTTTCCATATGAATTTTAAAATTTTTTGTTCTAGTTCTGTGAAAAATGCTATCGGTATTTTGATAGGGATTGCGTTGAATTATTTATTAATCTCTCTATTATTTTCTTGCTTTTGATTGCATTGGTTATAATTTTCTCTTCGTAGTTTTTAAGTTAGTTTAGTTTATTGATTTGAAACATTTACTGTAATTATTTGTTATAATTTTCTCCAAGTACTGCTTCAGCTATGTCCCCCAAATTCAAAATATTGTATTTTCATTTTTATCGATTGCAAAATATTTTATCATTCCCCCCTTTGAATCATGGGTTATTTAGAATTATATTGCTTAAATCTAAATATTTTGGGATTTTCCAAATTTTCCTACATCGATATCTATTTTGATTCCACTGTAGCTGGATAAATTACTTTGTTTGATTTAATTCATTTAGCTCTTATCTAAATGTTTGATAGAATTCACCTCTGAAGCCATCTGGTCCTGGACTTCTGTTTGTTGGAAGATTTTTTATCACAGTTTCAATTTCATTACCTGTGATTGGTCTGTTCATATTTTCTATTTCTTCCTGGTTCAGTCTTGGAAGGTTATACCTTTCTAAGAACTTGTCCATTTCTTCCAGGTTGTCCATTTTATTGTCATAGATTTGCTTGTAGTAGTCTCTTATGATGCTCTGTATTTTTGTGGTGTCCTTTGTAACTTTTCCTTTTTCATTTCATTGATTTGAGTCCTCTCCCTTTTTCTTGATGAGTCTGGATAAAGGTTTATCAATCTTGTTTGTCTTCTCAAAGAACCCGTTTCAGTTTTTTTGATCATTGCTATTGTTTTATTTATTTCTATTTCATTTATTTCTGCTCTGATCTTTATGATTTCTTTCCTTCTACTGACTTTGGTTTTGTTTGTTTTTCTTTCTCTAGTTCCTTTAGGTGTAAGGTTATATTGTTTATTTGATATTTTTCTTTTTTCTTGAGGTAGGATTGCATTGCCATAAACTTCCCTCTTAGAACTGCTTTTGCTGCATCCCATAGGTTTTGGATCATCTTGGTTTGGTTGTCATTTGTCTCTAGGTATTTTGTGATTTCCTCTTTAATTTCTTCAGTGATCTCTTGGTCATTTAGTAACGTATTGTTTAGCCTCCAACATTTGCCTTATGCATTGAGGTGCTTCTTTGTTGGGTGCATATATATTTATAATTGTTATATCCTCTTCTTGGATTGATCCCTTGATCATTATGTAGTGTCCTTCCTTGTCTCTTGTAACTTTCTTTATTTTAAAGTCTATTTTATCTGATATGAGTATTGCTACTCCAGCTTTTAGATTTCCATTTGCATGGAATATTTTTTCCATCCCCTCACTTTCAGTCTGTATGTGTCCCTAGGTCTGAAGTGGGTCTCTTGTACACATCATATATGCAGGTCTTGTTTTGCATCCATTCAGTGAGCCTGTGTCTTTTGGTTGGAGCATTTAATCTATTCACATTTAAAGTAGTTATCGATATGTATATTCCTAGTACCATTTTCTTAATTCTTTTGGGTTTGTTTTTGTAAGTCCTTTTCTTCTCTTGTGTTTCCCACTTAGAGAAGTTCCTTTAGCATTTGTTGTAGAGCCGGTTTTGTGGTGCTGAACCTTTAGCATTTGTTGTAAAGCTGGTTTTGTGGTGCTGAATTCTCTTAGCTTTTGCTTTTCTGTAAAAGTTTTGATTTCTCCATCGAATCTGAATGAGATCCTTGTTCTGTAGAGTAATCCTGGTTGTAGGTTCGTCCCCTTCATCACTTTAAATATATCATGCCACTCTCTTCTGGCTTGTAGAGTTTCTGCTGAGAAATCAGCTGTTACCCTTATGGGAGTTCCCTTGTATGGTATTTGTCATTTTTCTCTTGTTGTTTTTAATAATTTTTCTTTGTCTTTAATTTTTGTCAATTTGATTACTATGTGTCTCAGCGTGTTTCTCATTGGGTTTATCCTGTCTGGGACTCTCTGCACTTCCTGGACTTGGGTCGCTGTTCCCTTTCCCGTGTTAGGGAAGTTTTCGACTATAATCTCTTCAAATGTTTTCTCAGGTCCATTCTCTCTCTCTTCTCTTTCTGGGACCCCTATAATATGAATGTTGGTGTGTTTAATGTTGTCCCAGAGGTCTCTTAGGCTGTCTTCATTTCCTTTCATTCTTTTTTCTTTATTCTGTTCCATGGCAGTGAATTCCACCATTCTGTCTTCCAGGTCACTTATCTGTTCTTCTGCCTCAGTTATTCTGCTATTGATTCCTTCTATTGTATTTTTCATTTCAGTTATTGTATTGTTCATCTCTGTTCTTTAATTCTTCTAGGCCTTTCTTAAACATTTCTTGCATCGTCTCAATCTTTGCCTCCATTCTTTTTCCAAGGTCCTGGATCATCTTCCCCATCATTATTCTGAATTCTTTTTCTGGAAGGTTGCCTATCTCCACTTCATTTAGTTGTTTTTCTGTGGTTTTATCTTATTTCTTCATCTAGTACATAGTCCTCTGCCTTTTCATTTTGTCTGTCTCTCTGTGAATGTGGTTTTCATTCTACAGGCTGCAGGACTGTAGTTCTTCTTGCCTCTGCTGTCTGCTGTGTGGTGAATGAGGCTATCTAAGAGACTTGTGCAGGCTTCCTGATGGGAGGGAGTGGTGGTGAGTAGAGCTGGGTGTTGCTTTCATTATTGTAAAGAAATTTTGTAGTCTCTAACTATAATGGTTGGTTTGTCTCCTCCTTTTAGGTCTGTCATTTTCTGTTTCATATATTTTGATAATCTGTAATGTGAATATATGGTTTGTATTGTTATATCTTCTTGACGAATTCATTCCTTTACCAGCACAGTGCCATAGTTTCATAGATTCTGGAAGAAGACACAATACCCCTGGGTGAGAGAGAAAGCCTTTTATTACTCACAGCACAGAAAATAGCTGAGCTTCATGTTTATATCAACTCTTCCTTTCCCCTAACTCTTGTGAGTTCAGAATAAAGTGTAAGCCCAGGTAGATGCTGTACACACAGTGGGTGTATGCCCAGTTGAGAAACCCCGAACTTAGTAAACCCCAGTCCTATGGCAAAAGCTGCTAGGAAGCCTGCCCAGCATTTTCCCTAGAGGACATTATTATCCTAGACAGCAAACAAATATACCCTATGCCCCAGATATGAAGGAAGATACAATGTCTTTCTAGGCTGTTCACTACACATTCTTAAAAGGATTATCCATAATAAATGAAATCACAAGATGTGAGGATATGTTAGAGACACATGGAAAATTGTTTCCCAGCTATATCCCTTCTTATGCCAGGAGGTCTTTCTCTTTCTATATTCTATTTTGTGTATTTATATAGCCACTCACCCTTCCTTTCGATCAGTATTTTCTTGTCATATATTTTTCCATTTTTTACTTTTAACCTACCAGTATCTTTATATTTAAAGTGGACTTTTTTGTGGGAGGCATTTAATCTTAATTTTTTATCCAATCTGACACTCTCTGTCTTTTGATTGAGGGATTTAGGCCATATATATTAAATGTAACTATTAAAATGTATAAATTAAAATCTACTAATTTGCTGTTATTTTCTGTTTGTATCATCTGTTACTTTTCCCCTTTTTTGTTATTTTTCTATGGTTTACAATATATTTTACCTTCAGATTATATTGTCTCCCTGCAAATTATATTATTCCACTTCACTTCATTTTACAACTGTATACGTCCAGATACTTCCATTTCTTCACTTCCATCCATTTTGCTATTTTTGTGCTACATTTTGCTACTATATATGTTAAACATCCCATGATATTTTACATAAACAGATACTTATCTTGTTAATCTAATAAAATAAGAAAAAACCCTTACACTTAATTTAATTTATATGATTTCTGGGGTTAATTTTTTATGTAATTTCAAATTTTCATATAGTATTCTAATTTTATTCTGCCTGAAGTACATGCTTTAACGTTTTTCATAGTATAGATATGCTGGCAATGAGTTCTGTAAGCTTTTGTTTGTTTGAATAAGTCTTTGTCTTTAATATTAGCTTTCTTCTGCTTGTCTTTAATTTACTCTTCTCTTTCCAGTTTACTAGAGTGGAGGCTTTGGTTATTGCATTGAGATTTTTCATTTCTAATCTCTGAATTCTATGTGCTAAATTTCCCTTAAACACTGCTTTTGCTGCATCCCACAAATTTTGATAATTTTTTGTTTTCATTTGATTTTTAAATATCTCTTAAGACGTCTTTGTCCCTTGTGTTACTTAGAAAGGTGTTGATTAATTTTCAAGGGGAAGTGGACACTTTTTTTTACATATTAAGTGAAAGCAGAACATTGGTTTAACTATTTGTCTGTATTTTATTCCTCCTAGAAAGGTTGAATCTTTTCTATATATTTATTAACTAGTCTATTTTATTGACTCTAAGCCATTTTTTAATTCTTATTTTAACACTGAAATTAAGTTGTGTTTTACAACTAATCTCCTTTTTCAATCATGTTTGGTCAGGCAATCTTTTTTATTATTGCCTGAGCATGGTCAAGCATTAAAAGTACTGTTAGGAAAACCTTCAGAATCAATGTCAGTGATTTTGAAAAAACAAACAAACAAACAAAAAAACTAAACCCCAAACCTGGGTACAATATACTAGTGGAACATTTTTTGAACACTTAGTACATAATGTGGTGGGAGCAGTGGGAGGGATAAAACAGAAGTGTGTAGCAGCATTCTGAAATTGAAATCAGAAGCAGAGAAGTCCTACATAATTGCAATATGGCTTAGAAACCAAGCACCAATAGCTTTAATTTTCTACATAGACTCTGTTAAGAAATGCTGCATCACCAATATTCTTTTGTATAGAAGATGATATCGTGTGGGAAAACATGGACAATAATGGCTCTGACTCAAAAAACACTTCAGAAGACTCAGATTCTGAATGGAAAGACATTTTAGGAATACCGTAATGAATATCATTTCCTGATTTATTATATGTAGATATAAGACAAATATGATCAAAATTAATGTTTAAATGTCTAAAAAAGCTCTTTTAGTATTTGAAGTTAAAAAGTCTAAGTGATAAGACATTATGTCACTTGATTGGCTGAAGTTTTTTTTTTTTTGCTGTACAGAAAATAAGATGCAATGTATAGGCAATGGTATGAGATTCACTAAAATATGAACATTGATAATTGTTCATTTATATGTAATAATTTTTAACAATCAGTTTTTAAACTCATTTCTATTTACCTTTTGTGAATTCTCATTTTCTTCTAAACAAATATTTTACTACAATTTAAAAAAATGTGTTAATTCCCTCATTCCCCATGTAAATATTCACTTAAATCTTTAAATATGTTGTTTTACTTATAGTCATCTATGTATTTTGTCTATGTGACAAAATGAAATTTAATCATTTAGGGCAGATTTCATTATTTAGACATTGCCATAGAAATGATATTTATCAACTATTCAAAACTTTGTTTGATATCAAGATATAAAGATTATACAAATGGATTATTATGGCTTTAGCAGAAAGAGTAACTTCATAGATAAATTTCTGATGTAAGTATAATTGCACTGTGCTCCCAAACTGTGATAAAGACATTCATGGTCAGTGTAAAACCTTTTGACATTATTTATTTTCATTTAGAATTTTGTTCAATCTTCACCATTTTTTTAAGAAAAGTATTTGTCTAACTTGTCACAGTCATTCTTTTGACTTTTTATTGCCACTCTTGTCAAGAACTGTGGAGACTGAAAGGCAGTATTGGTATGGCCTTGTCTATGGAGCCATAACTGGGAGTTTGTTTCCAGCTTCTGTCACTTAGCAGCTGAGTGACCTTTGGTGAACCATCTAACCTCTCTGTTCCTATTTCTTCAGCTGTAAGATGGGGATTAAAATAATCATTATATCTATAGCTAACATTTATAGATTACTTCTTATTCAAGTAATATATTAGGAGCTTTATGCATATCATTCCATTTAGTCTTCACAAGAAGTCTATGGAGAAGGTGCTATTATTACCTTCATTTCACAGATGAGATGCTAATGACACCACAATAGAATAAAATGAAATAGTGCTTATAGTACTCTGTGTGGAGAGTAGGCACTCAATATGGTAATGATGATGATGATGATGTCAAAGATGATGACAAGTGGTGATGGTGACAGCAATGACAAAGATAAAATTTCCGTGCATCAGCATTATGACATCATCTTAGATAAATATGCTTTTAACTCTTAGAAATATAGCATCAACAATTTATTTCATAAATATTTATTGATAGCCTTTCATGGCCAGACCCTGAACGTATAAACGTATATAATGCTGTTTTCAAGGAGTTTCTAGACTAGTAGAAAAGGGAAAAATATGGTCAAAAGAAGAAAATATTAAGGGAAGGAATGATGAGGAGGAAAAGAAGGAAAGAAGAAATAGGGAAGAGAAAGTGGAGAGATGGTAAAATGAGAAAAGAAAACAAGGCAGGATAATCTTGTAGGAAATGCAGTTGGCTTCATTTGGATTGCACAATAGGAGGTATATTCCAATCTCTAATACACGCCATGCATCAGAGCCCAAATTCAGAAATCAGCTGCTGGGAAGACACATGTAAATACAGCAGAGAATTTTTCTTAAGGATGTGTGATGATGCATAGCGCCTGTCAAGCTGGAATCTAGTTTTATGCAAAACGACTGCTGGATCAATGGTCCTGATTCGGTGAGCCATTCTTTAAAAAAAAAAGCACTGTAGCACATGTGTGTACAATTGATATTATGAAATGATGTTAAATTACAAAATCTAGTGGGAACAAGATGGATCTTTTTTTTTCATGCTGTGACCAGTTTTTTTTTCAAACATGCATATCTAAGGATTATGGAAAGGGTGGAGAGGGATATGGAGAGACAGACAAGAAGAGGGGAAAAAGGGCAGAAATATCATAGTAGTTTCCAGCTGCTTCAATTCCCTTGGAAAGAGGTTTGGTATAAATTATATCAAGAAAAATAGGTGCATTCAATAGCTTTAGATACATTTCTGCCTATCCAGTTAATATGTCAAAATGTTCTGCTTTAAGCAAGAAGACAGAAAAGCTTTGCCACACCACAAAGGGGCGTCTTAATCCCATCACTCCCTTATCACCCTCCAAGGAAGTAACATTAGGTAAGCATCTGATTTGCATCAGGGGGTAGCCTTGATTTCAGCGAAAGCTGTTTGCAATTCAGTAAGCTCCATACACTGTGTTGCCTTTTATATGATTCCTTATGGTGTGGTTGATCATGATCTTAATACATTTTTTTCCTTAATGGAGAACACTGAGGCAATGCTGCAGAATTAAACTTGGTCTCTGTGCAAGTTAGAGGATATATGAAGATTAAGAGATGAGCCTTCATATTTTATGATCTCTGACCTGGATTAAGAAAATTTGCATGAGGCACTAGGTTAGGTGGAGGCAAGGCTGAATTGATGGCCTTAGAAATGAAGACTGGGACAGTTTGAAAAGTGAGGGAGGGAGAAAAATTGGAAGAGAAAGAGAGGGAGAACAGAGAAAAAGACAGACAGAGAAGAACTGAAAAATAGAAGTTGCTTGGGAGACTGGATCATGGGATAGAAAAGCAATTTTGCAACCCTTGAAAAGGTCAGAAGTTCATATGAAATTCATCAAATGCTCTGCTAATTTCGCTAATTCATTCCTCTTAGCTTTTTGAGTGTGCTGGTTATGCCACAGCATCTTTATAAAGCCTGAGGTTTTCTTTCTATTTCCCATTTTGAATAGTTAAATAACAACCACCTCCTTTATTGTCCTATAAATATTAATTCTGTTTCCATCTGAGCTGAGTTGTTAAAAAGTTAATAATTTAGAGCTATTTCCTGCTTTGCCTGGGTTACTGTTTGACAGAAAACATTTGAGGTAAGGTACTTCTTAATGTGATGGGCATGGCTATGGGTCACTAACTTGGACTGTCCAAGTGAGATGGCCATGGTGTTGAAAGCAACAGTCAAACACAGACATCTCTGCAAATGTGATAGAAATGAGTAGAGATACCGCTGATTTTGGGGAGAATAAGAAAGGAGAAATATAAAAAGCAATGGCTGTCAATGGCAAGGACCTTGAGAACAGGGTCCATGCATTTTGTAGCAATCGCCACAGAGTCTGGTACACAGCATTGCACAGAAAAGATGCTCCATGTTCATCATCATTCATCCAAAAGCATGAACTGATTGCCCTGGGGCCTGTAATGAAAACAAGAACAAGATTTCTAATTTCAAATTGCTTAAAGTCAAGTAGGGTTGAGACAAGTAAACCAGCAAAAGAAACATGAGTATCTCTAACACATTATCCTCATATAAATTTTGTGTTCCCAGTTTATTCCAAATGGCATGAAATATTTTGGAGATATGAAGATTATTATATGAAGTGGAGTTTCTCAACTTGACATTGACATTTTGAGCCAGATAATTTTTTGTGATGTAGGCTGTTCTCTTATGTATTGTGGGATGATTAGTAGCATCCTTGGACTCTTATACAATAAATGCCAGTAGCAGCCCACCCCCACTTGAAACAACTGAAAATATCCCTAAACATTGTCAAATGTTCCCTGGGGGGACAAAATGTGCCTAGTTGAGAAACACTGCCATAGAGCATTCAGGTTCTTTTTTTTTCTTCTCAGTTACTCTGGATTTTTGCTATATCAGCCTTTGTTATTTTATGTTGTATATGCAATAAAACTGGCAAATTGATGGACTTCCCCTGAAAACCATTCTCTCCTTACTCCATGGCAGTGGGTGCACATGGCCACTCCATTAGAGACTACATATCCCAGCTTCCTTTGCAGATTGGTGTGGATGTGTGACTAAGCTTAGTAACTAAATTACTGGAGTGATTAGTGGTACGTCTAAGCATTGGCATTAAAATAAAGGACAAATTCTTTATACTTTTCCTTTCCATTTTACTGTGAGCTGGATCGTGGACAGAGGTGACCTAGCTTCAGCAATGCAAGAAAGGCAACGCCCTAGAAGACAGGAAAACAGAGGATGGAATAACTTGGTCAGTGACAGTTTCCCTGAATCTGTGGAACAGAACAGTGTCATCAGCCTCAACCACCTGCCTGGAGACTCTTAAAGACTTCTACTTTATTTAAGCCACTGTGTTCTGGCGTCTCTTTGCTATAGAAACTTAGCCTCTCAGATCCTATCTGTTAGAATTGTAACAGATATAGAATATATATATGAGTCAATGCACATTAATATTTATACACATGCTCACACACATATGATCAGTGTGCAACATTCTGGTCAGGCAAAAAATTAATAAAGAGGGAATATATAAGTATGTACATGTACATATTAGAATATAAATATAAAAAGCTATAGGAACCTTAGCTAATGGAGTAATTAATTCTCTGCCAATGTGGCTTCTGGGCCTTAAATGATGAATAAGAGTTTGTCAGGAAGATTAATGAACCAATGAAGGACTGTTCTCTAGTTTCACAACTTGAAAGGCTCTCATCCAGAAAGAGCTAGTGGTAGCTCTACATAAAGCAGCAGTGTTCAGCCAAGTCACTGATGGATGCTCTCTTTTAGTTGAATCACTTAGCTGCACTCCTATGCCTCACACCAGGATAATCACCAGACTTGGAGGAGCTTCAAGATGGTGGAAGGGTAAGATGCGGAGATCACCTTCCTCTCCACAAATACATCAGAAATACATCTACATGTGGAACAACTCCTACAGAACACCTACTGAACGCTGGAAGAAGACCTCAGACCTCCCCAAAGGCAAGAAACTCCCCGTGTACCTGGTAGGGCAAAAGAAAAGAGAAAAAACAGAGACAAAAGAATAGGGACGGGACCTGCACCAGTGGGAGGGAGCTGTGAAGGAGGAAAGGTTTCCACACACCAGGAAGCCCCTTAGAGCACAGAGACTGCGGGTGGCGGAGGTGGGAAGCTTCAGAGCCACGGAGGAGTGCACAGCAACGGGTGCAGAGGGCAAAGCAGACAGATTCCCACACAGAGGGTTGGTGCCGACCAGCACTCACCAGCCTGAGAGGCTTGTCTGCTCACCCGCCGGGGCAGGTGGGGGTGGGAGCTGAGGCTCAGGCTTCGGAGGTCAGATCCCAGGGAGAGAACTTGGGTTGGCTGCGTGAACACAGCCTGAAGGGGGCTAGTGCGCCACAGCTAGCCTGGAGGGAGTCCGGGAAAATGTCTGGAGCTGCCGAAGAGACGAGACTTTTTCTTGCCTCTTCGTTTCCTGGTGCACAAAGAGAGGGGATTAAGAGCACCGCTTAAAGGAGCTCCAGAGACGGGCACGAGCCACAGTTATCAGCACGGACCCCAGAGACGGGAATGAGACGCTAAGGCTGCTGCTGCAGCCACCAAGAAGCCTGTGTGCAAGCACAGGTCACTCTCCACACCTCCCCTCCCAGGAGCCTGTGCTGCCCTTCACTGCCAGGGTCCCGTGATCCAGGGACAACTTCCCCGGGAGAACGCACGGTGTGCCTCAGGCTGGTGCAACGTCACGCCGGCCTCTGCCGCCGCTGGCTCGCCCTGCATCCATACCCCTTCTTTCCCCCGGCCTGAGTGAGCCAGAGCCCCAGAATCAGCGGCTCCTTTAACCCCGTCCTGTCGGAAGAACAGAGGCCCTCAGGCAACCTACACACAGAGGCTGGGCCAAATCCAAAGCTGAACCGCAGGAGCTGTGCGAACAAAGAAGAGAAAGGGAAATTTTTCCCAGCAGCCTCAGGAGCAGCGGATTAAATCTCCACAATCAACTTGATGTACCCTGCATCTGTGGAATACCTGAGTAGACAACGATTTTTCTCTTTTTGTGAGTGTGTATGTGTATGCTTCTGTGTGTGATTTTGTCTGTATAGCTTTGCTTCTACCATTTGTACTAGGGTTCTCTCTGTCCGTTTTTGTTTATTACTTAAAAAATTATTTTTTCATACTACTTATTTTTTATTTTAATAGCTTTATTTTATTTTACTTTATTTTCTTTCTTTGTTTCTCTCTCTCTCTTCCTTCCTTCCTTTCTTCCTTTCTTTCTTTCTTTCTTTCTTTCTTTCTCTCTCCCTTTTATTCTGAGCTGTGTGGAGGGCAGGATCTTGGTGCTCCAGCCAGGCATCAGGGCTGTGCCACTGAGGTGGGAGAGCCAAGTTCAGGACACTGGTCCACAAGAGAACTCCCAGGTCCACGTAATATCAAAGGGTGAAAATCTCCCAGAGTTCTCCATCTCAATGCCAAGACCCAGCTCCACTCTACGACCGGCAAGCTACAGTGCAGGACACCCTATGCCAAACAACTAGCAAGACAGGAACACAACCCCATCCATTAGCACAGAGGCTGCCTAAAATCATATTAAGGCCACAGACACCCCAAAACACACCAACAGACGTGGACCTGCCCACCAGAAAGACAAGATCCAGCCTCATCCACCAGAACACAGGCACTAGTCCCCTCCACCAGGAAGCCTACACAACCCATTGAACCAACCTTAGCTACTGGGGACACACACCAAAAACAACAGAAACTACGAACGTGCAGCCTGTGAAAAGGAGACCCCAATCACAGTACGTTAAGCAAAATGAGAAGACAGAGAAACAGGAGATGAAGGAGCAAGGAAAAAACCCGCTAGACCTAACAAATGAAGAGAAAATAGGCAGTCTACCTGAAAAAGAATTCAGAATAATGATAGTAAAGATGATCCAAAATCTTGGAAATAGAATGGAGAAAATACAAGAAACGTGTAATAAGGACCTAGAAGAACTAAAGAGCAAACGAACAGAGATGAACAACACGATAAATGAAATTAAAAATTCTCTAGAAGGTATCAATAGAATAAATGAGGTAGAAGAACGGATAAGTGACCTGGAAGATAAAATAGTGCAAATAACTACTGCAGAGCAGAATAAAGGAAAAAGAATGAAAAGAATTGAGGAGAGTCTCAGAGACTTCTGGGAAAACATTAAACACACCAACATTCGAATTATAGGGGTCCCAGAAGAAGAAGAGAAAAAGAAAGGGACTGAGAAAATATTTGAAGAGATTATAGTTGAAAACTTCCCTAATACGGGAAAGGAAATAGTTAATCGAGTCCAAGAAGCACAGAAAGTCCCATACAGGATAAATCCAAGGAGAAACACGCCAAGACACATATTAATCAAACTATCAAAAATTAAATACAAAGAACAAATATAAAAGCAGCAAGAGAAAAACAACAAGTAACACATAAGGGAATCCCCATAAGGTTAACAGCTAATCTTTCAGCAGAAACTCTGCAAGACAGAAGAGACTGGCAAGACATATTTAAAGTGATGAAAGAGAAAAACCTAAAACCAAGATTACTCTACCCAGCAAGGATCTCATTCAGATTTGACAGAGAAATTAAAACCTTTACAGACAAGTAAAAGCTAAGAGAATTCAGCACCACCAAACCAGCTTTACAACAAATGCTAAAGGAACTTCTCTAGGCAGGAAACAGCTGGAGTAACAATCCTCATATCAGACAAAATAGACTTTAAAACAAAGACTATTACAAGAAACAAAGAAAGACACTACATAGTGATAAAGGAATCAGTCCAAGAAGAAGATATAACAATTGCAAATATTTATGCACCCAACATAGGAGCACCTCAATACATTAGGCAAATGTTAACAGCCATAAAAGGGGAAATCGACAGTAACACAATCATAGTAGGGGACTTTAACCCCCCACTTTCACCAATGGACAGATCATCCAGGCAGAAAATTAATAAGGCAACACAAGCTTTAAATGATACATTAACCAAGGTGGACTTAATTGATATTTATAGTACATGCCATCCAAAAACAAGAGAATACACATTCTTCTCAAGTGTTCATGGAACATTCTCCAGGACAGATCATGTCTTGGGTCACAAATCAAGCCTTGGAAAATTTAAGAAAATTGAAATCGTATCAAGTATCTTTTCCGACCACAGTGCTGTGAGACTAGATATAAATTTCAGGAAGAAATCTGTAAGAAATAAAAACACATGGAGGCTAAACGACACACTACTTAATAACTAAGAGATCACTGAAGAAATCAAAGAGGAAATCAAAAAATACCTAGACACAAATGACAATGAAAACACAATGACCCAAAACCTATGGGATGCAGCAAATGCAGTTCTAAGAGGGACGTTCATAGCTATACAAGCCTACCTTAAGAAACACGAAACATCTCAAATAAACAACCTAACTTTACACCTAAAGCAATTAGAGAAAGAAGAACCAAAAAACCCCAAAGTTAGCAGAGGAAAGAAATCATAAAGATCAGATCAGAAATAAATGAGAAAGAAATGAAGGAAATGATAGCAAAGATGAATGAAACTAAAAGCTGGTTCTTTGAGAAGATAAAAAAAATTGATAAACCATTAGCCAGACTTATCAAGAAAGAAAGGGAGAAGATTCAAATCAATAGAATTAAAAATGAAAAAGGTGAAGTAACAGCTGACACTGCAGAAATACAAAGGATCATGAGAGATTACTACAAGCAACTCTATGCCAATAAAAATGGACAACCTGGAAGAAATGGACAAATTCTTAGAAATGCACAACCGTCTGAGACTGAACCAGGAAGAAATAGAAAATATGAACATACCAATCACAAGCACTGAAATTGAAACTGATAAAAAATCTTCCAACAAACAAAAGCCCAGGACCAGATGGCTTCACAGGCGAATTCTATCAAACATTTAGAGAAGAGCTAACACCTATCCTTCTCAAACTCTTTCAAAATATAGCACAGGTGGCAACAACTCATTCTAGGAGGCCACCATCACTCTGATACCAAAACTAGACAAAGATGTCCCAAAGAAAGAAAGCTACAGGCCAATATCACTGAATAACATAGATGCAAAAATCCTCAACAAAATACTAGCAAACAGAATCCAACAGCACATTAAAAGGATCATACACTATGATCAAGTGGGGTTTATCCCAGGAATGCAAGGATTCTTCAATATATGCAAATCAATCAATGTG
>NC_041219.1:25564502-25565297 GCF_002837175.3 Physeter macrocephalus
ACCTAAGGAGACAAAAGACCTGTATGCAGAAAATTATAAGACACTGATGAAAGAAATTAAAGATGATACAAATAGATGGAGAGATATACCACGTTCTTGGATTGGAAGAATCAACATTGTGAAAATGACTCTGCTACCCAAAGCAATCTACAGATTCAGTGCAATCCATATCAAATTACCACTGGCATTTTTCACAGAACTGGAACAAAATAATTCACAATTTGTATGGAAACACAGAAGACCCCGAATAGCCAAAGCAATCAAAGGGTGTGGTGAAAGGGGAACCCTCCTGCTTTATACAGCCACTGTGGAGAAGAGTTTGGAGGTTCCTTATAAAACTAAAAATAGAACTACCATACAACCCAGCAATCCCAAAACACTCTATGGCCTAAATCATATCAAGATCCTTTTTGTCCCACCTCCTAGAGAAATTGAAATAAAAACAAAAATAAACAAATGGGACATAATGAAACTTAAAAGCTTAAAGACGAGGTGGCACATACATAAAATGGAATCTTACTCAGCCATAAAAAGGAACGAAACTGAGTTATTTGTAGTGAGGTAGATGGACCTAGAGACTGTCATACAGAGTGAAGTAAGTCAGAAAGAGAAAAACAAATACCGTATGCTAACACATATATATGGAATCAAAAAAAAAAAATGGTCAGAAGAACCTAGGGGTAAGATGGGAATAAAGATGCATACCTACTAGAGAATGGACTTGAGGATACGGTGAGGGGGAAGGGTAAGCTGGGACAAAGTGAGAGAGTGGCATGGACATATATACACTACCAA
>NC_041219.1:25565307-25648758 GCF_002837175.3 Physeter macrocephalus
AACATACAAGCAACTCATGCAGCTCAATATCAAAAAAACAAACAGCCCAATCCAAAAGTGGGCAGAAGACTTAAATAGACATTTCCTCAAAGAAGATATACAGATTGCCAGCAAACACAGGAAAGAATGCTCAACATCATTAATCATTAGAGAAATGCAAATCAAAACTACAATGAGATGTCATCTCACACTGGTCAGAATGGCCATCATCAAAAACTCTACAAACAATAAATGCTGGAAAGGGTGTGGTGAAAGGGGAACCCTCCTGCTTTATACAGCCACTGTGGAGAAGAGTTTGGAGGTTCCTTATAAAACTAAAAATAGAACTACCATACAACCCAGCAATCCCACTACTGGGCATATACCCTGAGAAAACCAGAATTCAAAAAGAGTCATGTACCACAACGTTCATTGCAGCTCTATTTACAATAGCCAGGACATGGAAGCAACCTAAGTGTCCATCAACAGATGAATGGATAAAGACGAGGTGGCACATACATAAAATGGAATCTTACTCAGCCATAAAAAGGAACGAAACTGAGTTATTTGTAGTGAGGTAGATGGACCTAGAGACTGTCATACAGAGTGAAGTAAGTCAGAAAGAGAAAAACAAATACCGTATGCTAACACATATATATGGAATCAAAAAAAAAAAATGGTCAGAAGAACCTAGGGGTAAGATGGGAATAAAGATGCATACCTACTAGAGAATGGACTTGAGGATACGGTGAGGGGGAAGGGTAAGCTGGGACAAAGTGAGAGAGTGGCATGGACATATATACACTACCAAATGTAAAATAGATAGCTAGTGGGAAGCAGCTGCATAACACAGGGAGATCAGCTTGGTGCTTTTTGACCACCTAGAGGGGTGGGATTGGGAGGGTGGTAGGGAGGGACATGTAAGAGGGAAGAGATACGGGGACATATGTACATGTATAACTGATTCACTTTGTTATAAAGCAGAAACTAACACACCATTGTAAAGCAATTATAATCCAATAAAGATGTTAAAAAAAAAAAAAATCACCAGACTTCTAGAAGTGACAGGTGCTTTAGCACAACTGACTCGCGTGAACACTATGTGTTTTGATTAAAAGAGCTCTAGGTTTTCTTTTCTTTTCTTTTCTGCATCAGAGTCTCTGAAAGAAACTTTAACAGAATTTGATGGTGCTTTTAATTATTCATCTAAGTGTTCTTTCTCTGTTTTCCAGTGACTGTGATTGTATATCACATGGATTGCCCTCTCCTCTGAATTAAATGCTGCACTCTAAAATACTGCCATCCAGGAAACAAACTCACATTTGATAATATACTTATGAAAAATGACATGATGATTCAAATCAATTTTCTTAAGTTAAACTGAACTCAGACTGTCTCATAAAAATCAGTATGCATGATGTCAGCTTATTTGCATTAATGAAAAAATTAACTATCTGAAAAAGCAATTGAGTTGTCCTAGCATCATTTTTTTCCTCGAAATTTTTATTCTCTCTTATGGGAAAAAGCCATATCACATTTTGAAAGTGGGTTACGATTACATCTCACTATAAATGAATTCCAGCATTCTTTATACTAAATCAGTGAAATTTTTCACGAAACCTTACCATGCTTACCTTTTACCAGATTTTTCAAATATAATGGTGTTTTTCCAGTGAGCTGTACTCTAAACTTCTTTCATACTTGACGTTATATAATATGCTGATGAATCCTGATATCAACTTTTCTTATTTATTTTCTTACTGTATACCACTGAGTCTCTTTTTTTAAAAAAAAAATTGTAAGAAGTTTGATCCCTTGCTTAAAATCATTATTCTCTGTCCTTTTTTCTTGTTTGATAGTTGCAGAAGATCCTCTCTTCATGTAATCTTTTCATCTAGTAGAAGTTGAATAATGTTACTTCTTTCTTTTCAAGAGGCTACTTCTTTTGCATCCACATTTAATTCTTTCATGGATATTGTAATGAACCAGTGGCACTCCAAAAAGTTTAATTGTAATAATATGTCAGTAAATTTTTCTTAAAAATTTAATTTTAAAAATCTGCTAAAGGGCTTCCCTGGTGGCGCAGTCGTTGCGCGTCCGCCTGCCGATGCAGGGGAACCGGGTTCGTGCCCCGGTCTGGGAGGATCCCACATGCCGCAGAGCGTGGCCGCTGGGCCTGCGCGTCCGGAGCCTGTGCTCCACAACGGGAGAGGCCGCAGCAGGGGGAGGCCCGCATATCACACACACAAAAAAAAATCTGCTAAAATATTCAATAAGCCCTTACAATGCAATTTTGATGCCAACTACCCATATCTAGCACAGAATTCTCAGGTTAAAGAAACAGTCCCCATTAGAACTCCCCTTACGTCAGACATCAGCTCCAAGTTTAGGGGTGCCCAGGCCACTTATACTTCTGATCAACTGGCTACCAACTTGGGGGCTTCCACTATCCCCTCATATTCAATAATTCACTGAAGTAACTCACAGAACTTAGGAAAATGTGTAATATTTTTGTATATGATTATACTTTTATTTTAGCAAATGGATACAAATCTGAACCAGCTAAAGAGAGAAACACATAGGGTGAAGCCTGGGAGGGTCCCAAATGTGAAGCTTCCTTGTCCTCAGGGCACATCACTCTCCTGGCCCTTGGATGGATGATTATCAACCAGGGATGCTCACCTGAGCACCAGAGTCCAGAGTTTTTATTGGGGTTTTATTACATAGGCATGATTGATTGTTGAATCATTGAACTCAATCTTAAGCTCCTACCCACTCCCTAGAGATAAGAAATCAGGCTAATATCATTCGGCTCAAACCTCAAACCTTTTCATCACATGATTGATCTTTCTGATGTGGCAAGCTCCCATTTTGAAACTACCTGGGTATCTACCATGAGTCATCTTATTTGCAAAAACTCAGGTGTGGCCCCAGGGGCCCACCGTGAAAAACAAAGATACTCCCATCACTCAGTAAATTCCAAGGACTTAGAAGCTTTCTCCCAGGAATCTGGGACAAAGACCAGACAAGTTCTTTAGTGTACAACAATCCTCCCTTTAAATTAAACTCAATTTATACATCACTGAGATATTCACTAAGTGAGTTTGGTGCTTTTTATCTATTACAGTGCTTTTCAGGAAGAGCACAAAAGAAGTTTTGGGGGAAAAAAGAACCAAGAATAGAATATATGTGTTAGGAGTAGGCTTCGGTGAAATTGTGAAATACAGATCTTCCTCCACTTACAATGGGGTTATGTCCTGATAAATCTATTGTGAATTGAAAATATTGTTAAGTAGGAAATGCATTTAATAGACCTCACCACTGAACATCAGAGCTTAGCCTAGCCTGCCTTAAATGTGCTCAGGACACTTACATTAGCCTACAGTTGGCAAAGTCATCTAACACAAAGTATGTTTTATAATTAAAATATTCAATATCTCATGTAATTTATGGAATACTGTACTGAAAGTGAAAAACAAAATGGTTGTAAGTGTATAGGTTGTTTACCTTCGTGATTGCATAACTGATTGGTAGCTGCAGCTCACTGCCACTGCCCAGCAACATGAAAGAATATTGTATCACATATGGCTAGCCTGGGAAAAGATCAAAATTCAAAAATTACAATTTCTCCTGAATGCATATTGCTTTCAAACCACCATAAAATCAAAAAATCTAAGTCGAACCATCGTAAGTCAGGGACTGTCTGTAGTTGAACATTAGCATATTAGAACTTGAAGAGATTTCAGAGATTCTCTACTCTTATGTTATTTTTCTTTCGAAACAAATAGGAGAATTAAGTGCTTTACCTGTAGAAAAGAAAATTAACTCTCAAATTGGAATGAAAATTCAAGTTTCCCAGCTTTTCCTACCATACCACTTGAGTATTCCTTTGGAGCCTGCCTCAACTCTTCATTTAGGGCCCACACATTGGAGTTTCTCTACCCTGACCTCTATCTTTCTCCATCAGTTGGGAGACTTCATGATACCTAACTCTCTTCTTTCCCTGCTGTTCTCTTCTACCTCTCCCTCTTCAGCACTTTGCAATTCCAATGGGCTAAAAACTGAACTACAAATTCTGTTCCTTACACATTCAGATCTCTGAGATCTGGCAAGGCCAGAAATGTGCTCATAATTCATTTATAACTCTTCTAGATATCATGGTAGCTTAACTCAGGTTCTTAAAATTAACCTCCATTGGCATTAATGAAGGGGATTTAAGAAAGGAGGGACTTGGCTATTTTGTGTACACAGGTAGTTTTTTATACCACAGAAGGCAGGATCTGAGTAAATAAAAAGAAAATCCCCTTTGCAGATTAGGTCATTAACTGAGTGTGCTACTTAATGTGACAGGAGAAGAATCAGAATAACAGAAGTGCCTGCTGACTGATCTTCTCATGGTGTATCTCCTATTCTTCTCCCAGGATAACCTTTCCAAAATGCAAATCTTACCTGAAACACAGGGCTGACAGTCTGTCAGTGCTCTCCATAGACTTCAGTCCCCTTAGCTTTGCATGCAATGGCTTCCTTCATCTGGTTTCAGCCTGTCTTTCAGTCTAATCTCTAGCCACTCCAGCTAATGTTACACTGTACCTACCCAACCATATTATGGTATTCCACAGTCCCCACATGCCATTCCCTCTGGCTGAAATGCCCTCCTGCTAATCCTCTTGTGTCTCTTTAATGCATATGGGTAATCCTTGAAAAACCAGCATAAAAATTACCTTTCTTTGAATATTTCCCAAATACTCAGATTTGATTAAAGTGTCCCTGTTCTAGTCTCTTTCAGTAATCTTTAGAAAGCCCTGAGTTAGCACTTTTCATGCTGTAATCTTTATAATGAGTTACCTGTCTCTCTCTCAAATGGATTATGAATTCCCAAAAGGCAAGGACCATGTGTGCTTGATTTTGTATCTTCAGAACGTAGCACATAGCATGAGCTAAATTAAGGTTTGATGAATGAATGAATGAATGCATGAATGAACAATATATATCATTATCATCCCTATCTACCTTCATCTTTCCTAGAGCATTATGGAAAAGGTCTTTAAAATGTTAAATAATTTCCACTTTAGGCTTTGGAAGAATCATAACTTCAATAAAATCATGAGTGTGTTTGTGTGTGTGTGTGTGTGTGTGTGTGCATATAAACTCTTGCTCCCTCTCCCTCCCCGCTCTCTTTAAATTCCTCAGTGTTCACAGGATGTTATTTTGAAATTGCATTTCACATCATGAATTTTTTTTTCCGAGAGAATATGTTATGATCTTTGTTTTCAAATATAAATAGTAGCATGTCAGAGCTGTGGTGAAAGGTAAATGTTAGAAAATTTCATTCTTTGCAGTAGTAAATATTTCAGATGAACTGAAAGAACGCTATCCCCAGCTGCATCCACGATTGCCATAGCCACTATTATATTTTGACAAAATACACATGGAATTTTGGCAGTGTCTTTTACAAATATCACAAGATTATTTTTTTTTCCAACTTAAAGGCCAGTGTTTTCTCCTGGCTTCTGCTGTCAGGGCATTGTCTTCTTACCATAAACCCATTTCATAATTTACTCAATTTCATACAGTTCACAGAATGTGTAAATAAAAGCCTAAGTTCATAACACTGTAAATTCTCAAAAATCAAAGATAAGCATCTATTGACACCGCTGTGGGACAGCAAGCAGGCCTCCTATCTCTTCTAAAATTCACCATTGTTACTTAGTCCTCACTTCCACAAGGCTAGACCTCTTTGCTTGGAATTTTATTTAAAAGAAGGTAAATAATGGATGAGTTAGTTGAAGAGAACAAGGTATTTTGTAATATCTAGCTCTCACACAAGTGACATTTTAAAGGCAAGAGCTTATATTCAGACAGAATTTTTCATGGTATAAAATGTACATGTGAATGGATTGATTTTTAAAATATAGATCATAAAAATTGACATTTAATAACACAGCAGAATGTAATTATTTGTGTCCACTATTCCTGTTTTGCTTACCAGATGTTGGCATCAAAAAAGATTAACGATATTTAAGCTGTTTATCTTTAGATTGATATTTATACTGGTTTTTGAAAGTTTGGGCTTCCATTTTTATATACATATAGGTAGGTTCTCTGATTTTGCATCTCTAGCAGACCTCTGTGGCTCCTATAATGATGTTGACAAAATTTACTTAGGCTCTTGTAAAATGAGCACAGTGGGAAAAATAAAGTAAGACACAAATAAGTTGCATGAAATATTCCATGGAATTAATGAGAGCTGAGGCAGAGTGCTAGTTTCCCTCAGTAGATCTAAGGATCTAAGAACTGTTCTATTTTCCTTGATTAATTAAGTAAAATTGTACCTTTTTTGGGGGGGTGGGAGCAGGGAAGCATGCTAAAAGTAGACTCAGTAGTACAATTTTGGAATGTTTTAGATAGTTAAAAAATTAAACTAAAACAACAATAAACATATTTTCTCTGTTAAGATTAAAATCTCAAATTTTAAAATACTGTAGCTAATAGTCTTTTGGCTTAAATACATGTACAATTATGACAACTAAGTATTAAATATATTATGCTTATGTAGAGTATCCATAGTCTTGGGAAAAGTTGCCAAAGCAAAATAGTATGTATTTTTAGATTTACATTGTGTTTTGCTGTATAGTCTAAAAGAAATGATATAGTTTGCAAGATGAGCTCAAAGCTCACTGTGAAAGTTTGCAAGTTTTAGTTACAACCCTGAGGCTTAGGATGCATCTCTGTAAATGGCTGGTGAATCTTCATGTTCTATTGAATCCATTTTTTCTTTATAACGAAATCTCTACTATTTCCATAGTCTATTTGAACAATTAAGTAATATATCTGATATAGTCATTAAAATTGCTAAAATTCAGGTAATGTTGACCAGGTATGGCAATAATTTATTATTAACATTATTATTATTTTGGTAGAGGTAATGCATTCTTTTGGGAAAAAAAAATTTTTTTTTTTTTCTCAGTGGGTCTTTTTGTTTCTCTCTCATTCTCCAAACTCTGCCCTGACAATTCAATTGAATTAGAGGAAGGGGAGAGAATGTATCCAAAGGAGACTTGAACAATGCATTTTCCTGTTTATTTTGATGCCCAAAAGGCGTTTAGAACAGGCACTGGCTGGTTTGCAGAATTTGCAGTAACTTAATTCAAATATCTTGCTGATCCTAAGGGTGGACTCAAAAAAGGCTATAAATGGCAATAAGCACTAAAACAAGTTCTGTAGTTACTGTTGGTAGAGTGTTTTGGTAAAAAGTCTCCTCTTCCTGTGAATGTTCTGATGTAAAAAGGTTACAGACCACACTGAGATTGTAGAGGTCAATGAGGTTAGGAACACTGAGTTCTGCCAGTGACTTCCTGTGTGGTCTCCAGGAAAGATATTTAAACTTTCAGGGGGTTCCACCTTTTCATGTATGGAAGAGAAATAATAACACTTAAATATTTCTCAGTATATTGCTGTAATTAATTCTTCTGAAATGCTTTGAAATAAGCATCAAAGAGATTCACTTATGTGCTTCAGCTTTGATTTTATTTGTTAGTGAGGGAGAACATATTTTGCATGGGAGAAAAAAAAATCTTGGTAATACAAATGGTAAAATTCTATGCATTATATTAAGTTCGAGCTACATGATTTCATTAAGATCATTAAAGACACTGGAAATTCCCCTTCTGTTTCATGTGGGTGTCCACAGAGATGGTATCTTCCCTCTTGGTAGCCATAACCACCCCAAACTAAGTATTGGGCATTACAGATGCAAGACTATATAGCAGCATACCTTTGGGAAGTTTGCAGGTTAAAAGGCTTTCCTACTACCACTGAGGGTTAACAACATTATTCAATTGACTAAAATGGGTTTGTCAGTTAAGATATTTTCAATACAAAATAACAAAAAACTCATACCGGCTTCAGCAATGGAGGACATGCACTGGCTTTTTCAATGGCAAAAATCAGAGATGATAGATAGTAGTAATCACTTTTCACAAGGTTATGCTATAGAAAGAATTCCAAAATTGCAGTAGCTTATATTAAATGTTTCTTTGTAGCAGGCTACTGATCTACAAAGGTCTACTTTTATCCTTGTAAGCAGGGCTGAAGGGCAGCCCCTACCTAGGATATCTCATGGAATAATACAAAGAAATGGTGGAATTATATATTGGCTTCTAAAGCTTCTTCTCAAAAATCACATGCTTTTTCCAACTCACAAAGCAGGTTGCATGGCAAAGGCTGATGTCAATGGGGTGGATAAATATAATTCTTAGAGGAATAGGCAATGAATATTCTGAAATAATTATGTAACCTGCCACTGAGAATGCAGATCAGATGCAGTTTGGTCAGGGCTCAGCTCCATTTCCCTGAGTGACTACCCTCTTTCATTTACTGGTTTGACCTCAGATCATTGTTCTTCATAGAAGTAAACTGATAATCATTCTCGGTCTCATATCCAGAAATCATCCATCAAAAGAAGAGAACTCTCTTTTTCCAACCATTATAAAAAAAGATTTTGGTTTCATTTTCACTGGGCCCACTTGAGTCACATGCTCAAGCCAGAAATCATCACTGTGGCCAGGAAAGGCCAAACATCGATTGTCTGAGACCTACAGTTGCGATGAACTCTGGGTGACTTAAACTAACATGCTGCACCCTGAATCAGAGATTGATGTTGATCCCACACAAACCATACTGTGGCAGGGCCAGAAGAAATACGAGGAGCCAACCCCAGATCTGGGACCTGGGACCCCAGGTCCCAATCCATCTCATGATTGGTCAGCTTTCATGTCACTACCTCATGAAGTTCCATTGCCCTCCCTGCCCTTAAATTCTGTGATATAATCCCCTATATGGTACTGTCATAACAACCTTAAGTTTGATTTAATTTGGAAAGGATTTCCGTTACTTGCAACTCAAAATGTTTTACTTGGCAAAAAAAAACAATTACAGGATTCACAACAAATTGTTACATAAAAGAGGATTCAATAAAAATTTTTTTAAATTGACCTTAGTTTGAATCTAAATCCTCCACTTCCTAACTATGGAACTTGCAACAAGTTATTAAATTCTCTAGGCATATTCCCCTGTCTTTAAAAAGAGAATAATAGATGTATAAGGCTTTGGGCAAAAATTCAGTGAGGTATTGTACATGTGTAAAGGTCTTGCCTAGTGTAGGGTAATGACTAACTAATGTAGGGTGTTTTATAAAGTGCTAGAAGAGTTTAGAGATGGTAGAGATCATAGCTTGAGGGATTAGAAAATCTTTGTGGGGAATGTGGCATTTAAGCTTGATTTTAACATCTACATAGAATTTCCACATGGGAAATCTCTAGAAGATAATAGGTAAGCATCCAAGGCTCACTGGCTTGTATCCAGCAAAGGTGCAGAGGCGGGATACACGAGGAGTGCTCAGAAAATGGGAAATAGGCAGGTTAGTTATATAAAAGTTCTTATTCACAACTCCCACCATATTTCATCTCTATTTCCATCTCCAAACCTAAAACAGTTCTTTTGCCTATTTCAGCCAGGTTTTTACACCTGTGATCACGTTCAGCTCCAGCCTCCTCCTCAGTGGTATTGCCTATCTCTATATTCACACTTTTCATAAATGGTTGCTTATTCAAGCAGGGCATTTTCAATACTTTTATCCATACTTTCATGCTGTTATCCATCTTACTTTTATGTGAATATTTCATAATTCCTAACATACTCTGGGCATGAATAAAAAATATATATCTTTATTTAAAATGTGCGTAATTATACTTTCTGCTGACTTGAGGGGAAAAGGAAACTTTCCAAATGGAATTAATTTTATACCAAAATGAGCAATTAATAATGTATATTATGTACATTACATAGAATATTCCTCATTTAGAGAATGGCACAAAATTCACTTTTTTCCTAATTAAATTGTGCTTTGTTCAAAAGTGTGTGTGCATTATTTATTGCTGGGCCTGATTTCAAGAATGAAAAGAATTAAATATTCTCAGTACCACAGAACTAGTTTTGGTTTTCCTTTACCAGGTTCCATCCTTATATGCTTAACATAAGCTGAAAACATTAGGGAGCTACCTAATTCCACAGGCCACTTCATCATCAAAATATCAAATTCAATGCTTCCAAAATCCCCAGTATAGAATATATCAGTTGCCTGTTCTCAGAGTCTCCTTTTTTTCTGACCTTTATAATAAACTTTTTATTCTTCTGTTTGAAATCTATTTCTCATGGCTTGCTGGTGATCTGAAATGCTTTGAACACTGAATAAAATATGTTGAGCTTCTAATCAGAAAAATTGGGTCACAATTTTTGAAAACAGACATGATAACCACACATAAAAATGAGTTGAGGGAAAATAGAGGCAAAACAAACAAAAGAAGGAAGTAAATTTCTTTGATTTAAAAACATTGCATCTGACATTCTTAAACTGGATTTTGTTGTCGCCCTTCTTGGTATGTTTGTGTGTTTGTGTGCTTACTGGCACTTTTTAACCACCATTAAGCATTGTTTTGTTGCAATTGCTGTATCAGCCAGTGGAAAACAAAGAGCATTTCTGGTCCAATTCTGGTAAAATTCTGACAATTGAGAGGAGGACTTTGAAAGGCAGTCCCCAGAGAGAGGGGTATATTTAAGTCCCGTCTTTACATAGGTTAATACTCCAGGCATTCCTGTCTCCTGATAAAAACATTCCTGGAGTTATTTTATGCCAAGGAATATCCATTTTTTGTCCTCATAGTATGACAGTTTTGAATAAAAATCAAATGTTTTTAATCAGACCATTTAGTTCCACCTGTACTATACCAATCTGATATAAAAAAGAATGTTCAGAGATCATTTAAAACCAAGTAAACAAGAAGTTCAGGCCACCTGCCCAGTCTTGGAAAGTTCTGTTTTGCATTACAGTGCACTCAAGGTTAATTGGTTTTAATCTCAGTTTGGATCTCATCGCTCAGAATCACCAAAAACAAAATATCAAAATGAATGGATATAATGGAAAATTTTATTACTGGCCATTCTGAATGATCTTTGACAATATAAAGAAATGGAAGACCTTAGATATATGGCATTTTATTTGTTTAGCTTAAAACTGGAATGGGAGAGGGAGATAACAATGTTCGTTTCCCAAATACAAATTTCAAACCCCTCCCAAAAAATAGCTGAAAGAATAAGTAATCATATACAATAAGAAATTAATTTATGTTTGTATTTAACAAACTAAAAGTAATTAAAATATCTACAGGAAGCCCCCAATGACATGGACTTAGGAGAAAAATATTTTTTAAAAAAATCCTGTAAAATGACTCAAAGAACTCAAAGATCTAGCTGTAAAAAATATTTTCTTGTCTTAGAGGCCTCTGTTTCTCCTCAGAATGCTGTCATTATTGACGATGCTCCATACTATAAATGGCTGAGAACACACAGAACCCTGCCTGTCAGCCAGTCTTTCACCCCACCAGGAGCTCCTAGCAACTCTTTTGACAACTCAATGAGGTAACAGATAAACAATTGCATAGTGAATAGTCACATGCTAGGCATATGTCACTTGTTTTGTTTCATGGTAGGTCATTGCTAGGTTTTCTCTGATAGTCAACCTGAAACAAATTCTGTTTATATCATGATTTTGCCTCTAGATAGCTCTTGTGATGATTGTAAGTATATATATACACCATTTTAAATGGGAGAGAATTTCAATTTTACAGTCAAATAAATATCTCCTTAAGCACGTGATTATTTTAGTTGCCATTTCCTTGGATTTATTTGTTTGCTTGTTTTTTCCTTATTGAAGTGGTCGGTTTTGCAAATGCTGCCCTAGATGTAGATACACCATGGTTTTGAATATAGGTAAAAGTAAATTCTTTGGTTGGTTTCCAGGAAACTTGTTGATACCTATCATTGAATTGTCAGCAGCATTGAGAACTCATTTCACAGGGGACACTCCCATAACGGCAACCTCTCTCTCCACTCCTGTTTTGTGAGGGGTTGCTTAGAAGAATCATTTCATGGACATCCTAGGGTACATTTTTTTCCCCCTTTCAACTGGTTACTTTTTCCCCTGGAACTCATCCAAGCCCTTTTCCACCCACTCACGGTAACTTTGGGCATCCCCCCACCACCCCCGCTCTGGCATTTCACTACTCAGAGAAAGCTTAATGCCATCTGCAAACTGGGAAATTCAATTTAGAGAAGTTGAGAAAATGTGAAGTATAATTGATCTTAGCATATTTCCAGTAGAACCCAGCACTTAACCATTTTATATCTGTTTGAATAAATATGTGGAAAACCCAAATAATACAGTTTTTTGTCTGCTTTTTTGTTTTTTTTTCACATTACAGTATCAAGTGACCAAACTTTATGCATTTTAAATTGCATAGTGTTTAAAAATAATTTTAACACATTTAATTCTTTTAAAATATTTTATAGTTAAAAAGACACCATACATTGAAGACTTACCATGAGCTAGGAACAGTGTTAAATGTTCTAATTTAACCCTACAACAACCATGGAGGTAACTATTATAAAACTACATTTTACTATTGAGGAAGTAGCTTAGAAATAATCTTTTTTCTTACCCAGGTACACAAAGGTAATAAAAGAGATAGAACAGCAATATAAATCAATTGCCTGAGTACTTATCAGTTACAAATTAGCATAACTGTAAGTACGGTTTTAAAATCAGTTCATCTAAAGTAGTGTTTTCAAATACTTTAGCAGTGAAATATTCTTTTTTTAAAAAAATCTAATGCTAAAGAGATTGACTGCATTTTGTCATGTAATATTTATTTTTCTTTTTGACAATAATAATGTGTATACATTGTAAACATTCAAACAGCATGGAAATGCACAGCATGAAAAGAAGTGAAAATTCTGTTTGACAAACACAAAACTTTCAGATAGTAATTTAGATGACTGCTGAAGTCCCATCAGCCTTGGCATTCAATTTATTTTTCTAATTTACTGGGTTGTTTAGGAAATAGAACATCTTGACTCTTACAGACCAGCAAGAGGGTATGACCTGTATTTGTGTGTGTATATATAAATATATGTGTGAGTGTGCGCACACAAGCATGCACAGATATGAGTTACAAAAAAACCCAGTACAGCTATAACCATCTTAATCAAGGACACATGTCTCAAAGTTCAAATATAGTCCCAGAGATGGTAAGAAAGATTTTAAGTTAGGGCCTGCACAAAAATGAATTCACCCGGCAGCAGAAGTCAGTATGCTGGTGGACTACAGTGTGTTAAAATGTAGTATATAACACATTTGAATGTGTGTCTTAACAATTTATTACAGTTAAAATATTAAATTGGAATCAAATATCAATAAACCTTTCAAGACACCTTTAAGAACTAAGGTTCCATAGAAAACAGTGTGAAAATCACCTCTCAAAACAGCACGTCCACAACTAACCCCCTTTTTTTGAGCCCTGTAATCCTTTCTAGACTCTGCCTAAGCTGTAGATCTTCACATCAGATAGTTGGCAAGCATCAGGGAAGATAAATACACAAAAACACACTCACACACTCTCACACTCACTCATGTACACGTGCGAGTGCATGCACACACACACTTCTCTAAACAATCTGTAGCCAATACCTACCCTAAAGATATCTGTTTGACACATATCAAATATATTTTGATCCTGGGTTTGTAGAGAAATAACGGAAAGTCCTCAGCCAATGGCTCATAATGGGCCATACCAAAGGTAAGAATATCATTTGGAACAATTTGTATAAAACAAAGAATATGGTTAAAGTTAAAAGTAAAACAACACATAAAACCTATGCTGAGGTTAAGATTGGTGTTTATTTTAATCCTTGGTTATGGTACTCAAGGATGTCAATCTTTTAATTTTTCCATGAATATGTTTTCTTAGGGGAAGAGAATGCTCAATTAGGGATATTACCTTCAACACTCATCCATATACAAATTAGTTATTTTAAGGGAGGTCCAGTCTTGAAAATCATAAACTTAGATTCAGTGGCAAGCAGATTTTCCTGTAAGTTTATTTGTTTGTTTTATTCCTCATGTGGCTTGAATTCAAAACTATGACTAAGCCCTTGAACCGAGCCTCTAAGTCGTTTTGCCGTTTGATTAAGTACCTGTTCTGGCTAAGAAGCTACATTTGTGCAGATGGTAGAAGAAGCATGCTAAAATATAAAAGGAAGACCAATTTCTTCATATTTTTTAATGTTGGCCTTACAGCAGTTGAGGGATTTAATTATCTTCTTTTGAATCCTGTTGTGTTTTTTTTCTTGTTAGACTTAGTGCAGCTTTTATTATTCACTTCTGTGACGGCACAGGATCAACTGAAAAACACCAGGCACATAAGGAACTAATTTAACTTGGGTCCCAGTTAAGAATGAAGGAAGGTCTTGGTTCTGTGCCATATACAAAAGTGAGGGGCAGCATTCTGTGTTGCTTTTGTACTATTTAATATACCATCTAAAATAGTCCTTTCAAATGGTGGTTTTCAACGTGGGTCTTCTGGCTCGCTGGAGTTCCATGAAAGTCCTCCACAGCCATCTGCATAACAGTACCAAATACAAGTAACAAAGGGAAAAAGACAGGTGAAAAACAGGACTCGGGCTATAGAAAAAGTAACATTAAAAAATAAACATTTTAAAACATCATAATGAGGCTTTTCTTTCTTCCTTTTTTTTATTTTTTAGCATTATGAAGTAAACTGTGTAGGAGGTCTGAGGAGTCTTTACTGTTTAAATATAGTCTATAAAACAAAAGATTTGGGGTAAATGCTAATAGTTTTATTTACACAGTTGATTTCACATGTCAAAGTGTTTAATAACATTGGAAGAGAGAAATATAGATCCATAATCCCTTATGTAAAATTTTCAAAGTCAGATGTGTTTCAGAATTGAGAATTTTTCATAATTTAATGAGGTAATAACAAGATATATGACATATATCATGTAACATCACTAGGAGTGTCTGTCTGGGGTAATGCCCAGTAATTAAACATGTTAGTATCTACACAGCAAAATGTATGAATATTCCCATTAAATAGAATAAAGAACATAAATAATCTCATTTCCATCATTTCAGGGCAAGTCTTGTCAAAAAACCTGTTTTTGGTGTTTTCTGCATTTCACATGTAGTTAAGGGATTATGCACCTCTATTGCCTAATAGCTCTCCAAGATGGCACACCAGTTCACACTCCCACCAGCATTTATAGATGATTTCTTGGCAGGTCTTTATCATCCTTGAATTAGTATCCAGCATGGTGTCTTAACTCATAGTGAGTATTAGTTTTTTAATTGAATTATTTAAGCAAAATATTACCATCAAGAAGAAGAACCAAAATAACACCCTCTAGGGAATGTTCAGTGAGCAGTCACTTGGAAATAAATTGAATAACAAAAATATGGGGTCTTCTCAGATGCTGTAATTTGGTTTTGGTTTGAGTAAGGCTAAACTAAACAAGATCTGCATTTCCCAAGGCATTAGGACCCCCACGTATTTAAATGACTAAGCTCTATGCAGTCAGTTACAGATCAAACACAGAGTTAGTCCAGTTTAGGAGTTTAAACGGCCAAATATAAAATGTGTTAGAAGTGTTTCTCATACCTTTACAGTGAGCATGCTAGGAGCTTATTGACAGTTCAGGATACAGAATTCTTCTAGCACAGAGGTTTGCAAAGTTTCACTATAAATATAAACCTCATCAGCTGAAATCTAATTATTATTATTTTCCTTAAGAATACTATGGCGTTTTTCCTATCTCATATCGTCATTAAACCACAGCAATCCTTTCTAATTAGCATTTGAGGGTATTTGTCCAAACAGTATCAGATCTGAAATATACCAAAAGTTATAATATGTAATGCAATTCCACCAAGAAAAAGTAATCCTTGGAATGAATCTCAAAGAGTAAGTCTTTCTTGGTTTAACACAAAACAGATTAGGCATCTAGAATATTCACCATTTACTTGTGAAAACAATTATCTTGCCCTGTTTTTCTTCTTTTTTTTTGAGGTACACGGGCCTCTCACTGTTGTGGCCTCTCCCGTTGCGGAGCACAGGCTCCGGACGCGCAGGCTCAGCGGCCATGGCTCACGGGCCCAGCCGCTCCGTGGCATGTGGGATCTTCCCAGACCGGGGCATGAACCCGTGTCCCCTGCATCGGCAGGCGGACTCTCAACCACTGAGCCACCAGGGAAGCCCCTCGCCCTGTTTTTTGACAGACTCTGCAGAGATGCCCCTCTCCTTGGTTCTGGGCTACCAGCACTCTCCAAACCCCGTAGCTGCCAGGCATATTCTTTTAGAAAGTGAATATTCCAGAAATGCATTTTTCATCAGCTCTGGATCTAGAGAATGCTTCTTGAATTTCCTCCGAACATCAAAGCTCTTATATTTTAGAAATTATAAATATTTAGGAGACAATATGTTAATTCAGAGATTTACATTTTTTGTTTGCCCCCTACTGTTTACCACTCCTTCCAGGCTATCTCTCACCCTATCATAGTAATGTGTCTAAGCCATTCATCTGTTTAATCATGTTGGTCCTTTTCTTGGAAACTGCCTTTGGTTCCCTTTTACCTTTAGTGTAAGAAAAGTTATTTTGTATGTTTTTTACTATTATTCTGAATTTACTTCTCTGGCTTCAAGTGTCTTCCTTCCTCACCTGCCCCAAGTATACCAGTGCTTCAACTTCAGCAAACTCCGTGCTGTTCTAAAAATACCAAAACCTTGATCTTGTATTATACCATTGTACATTCTTGTCTTTTTGTTTGTGATACACTCCACGCCTTCTCAAGCAAACTCGTATTTATCCCCCAGGAAGCAGTTTAAATGTCATCTGAGGGAAACTTCCTAATGATCTCTCTTTGTGCTTTTATAACACTTTTTACATCCTTCTATTATATCACTTTGTCAATGTCATTTTAAGTATTCTGTGATATTTCTATCTCTTCTTAGTCTTTCTTTGTCTTTCCAGAACATCTCATATTGCCAAGCGTATTTTTGGTGCCCTGTAAATGTACCTTGATTAAATAAAAATGTATGAATGTTTCATGGATTCGTTAACAAATTTCTTTTGAGGAGGGATCAGTTCATGACATACTTAATAAGAAAACTCCACTCCAATAATACAGAAATCCATGGATTTTTTAACTGACGAAATAAATATTTTTCATTTTGAACCCAACTTATGCTATAATGAGGCAAAACATCATGCAACGTCTGTGAAAATAACATCGTCTGTGTTCATGAGATTTGCAGATCTTTCTCAACAATCAAGTTCCTAAAAATCCTCTGATATGTGATAAAGAGTGGTGATGAAGAGTAATCCAAGTTGTAGTAAATGTCAACGATTAAGGATTATGAGAATACCAAACATGTGTGCTAAGTTGACTTTTTCAATATTGCACACAATTTTTAGAACATATGATGTCTTAAAAACCAGTGACAAGCCACCCAGGCCCTGTTTTCATGCAGAGCTGAGCCTGATTTCTTTCTGGCACATTCTTCCTGGAGCCAAGGACCTTTCTCTAGGCTATTTTTTGCTGTCAAGAGAGCAAAATGCAGGACTTCCCTGAACTGCCATCCTTCCCTGCCCAGTTTCACTGCTCTCTGCCAATATCACCAAGCAAAGCCCAAGGGAACCAGGACCTGAAAACAAACCATTTATTTGGTTGCATTTCCTCACAGGGTGATATGCAGTGTTCATCTAACTTAGACTACAACAGCTGAGCAAAATAGGGTGTCACAAATGAAACACATTATGGCTAATCCAAGATTGTTTGTATCTGGAGTAATTGATTTGACTCTCTTCCCATGATGGCTGTACCAGGAGACATCTTTTCTCTGAATTTCCATTTTAACATTCTTACTTGAACCTAGGGATCTAATACTCTTCTACTGAAATTGATATCACCCAGCATGAAATCCTCTATTAAATCTTCCCCTTTTTTGCAGGGAAAGAGGGAGCACTTAGCTTATCCCCATTTCTCTACACGTCATTAATCCTATATTTTTTTCTGCAGCCCTGAAAAAAAAGAGTTTTTATTATTTTTGCACTGGTGTTCTTATTTTAAATAATCCTACTTCCTGAAAGGATTTATAGAAAAAATATAGGAAATTTTAGAACCCCCAGATATTATTGTCAAATAGGAATTAGGATCTGGATGTTGTACTCAGCTATTAGGAATTTGGGTTGAAATATTCTAAAATTTTTCAATTTTTACATAAATGTTGATTATGCTGGATATTCAGGGGTATTTCTCAATATAAAAATTCAAATTCTTTACCATCTCTGGAATATTGACTTATTTGTCTTTTATGATACTAATATGGCACTGTCTTCATTACTGTACTTTTATAATAACTCCAGAAATCCAGTAGTGTTATTTCTCCAACTTTGTCCTTTTTCAAAATTTTCTTGACTATTCTAGGTCCTCTGCATTTCCATATGAATTTTAAAATCAGCTTGCCAGTTTTTACAAAAATGTCTGCTCAGATTTTGATGGGGATTGCATTGAATCTATAGATCAATATGAGAAGAGCTGACATATTAACAATAATGAATCTTACAATCCCAATCTTAAATAATACTGGATTTTGTAAGAGAAAAAATAAACTCATGTGCTTTTATCTAATCTCTTTACTGGAATGTTTGTTTATGATCTTTAATTTTTTTTTCCACAATCAATCTTCCCCTTCTAACTTCTCACATAGAAAGTTTCAACTGTTGCTAAAATAACAATACTCAATTCACTTAACACAGTTATCTTTTCTCACTAGTTCTCTATTTTCTTTCACAACTAGATCAATGGAGTCAAATTGCTGTTAATACATTTTCATTACTAACATTTCTGAGATCTAGTTTGGCCTACAACTTTACACCACTAAGTCACTAGTGTTCCCATCCTGATCAAACACTAATATTCCTTTTCTTAGTCCTTTTCTTCCTGATCTTTTGGTGTATTTCACCACTGCCTTTCCTCTCTGTAAACCTCCCTTTCCTCATTGAATCCTAGGGACTATATATTTCTGGTTCTGATCCCCAAATCTTTGACTATACTTTACACCAGCTATTAGATCTAGTGTAATATTTTCTAAAACATATTCCAGAAAGCACCAGCTCCTCAGGATATTGATCAGCAAAAAAAAAAAGAAACAAAAAGAAGTACAATTAAATATAGTCAGCCCTCCATATACACAGTTTCCACATCTGTGGATTCAGACAACCACAGGTAGAAAATATTTTTTTTTAATTCCAGAAAGTTCCAAAAAGCAAAACTTGAACTTGCCACTTGCAGGCAACTATTTACATAGCATTTACCTTGTATTAGGTATTATAAGTAATCTAGAAGTTATTTAAAGTATATGGGGGAGTATGCATAGGTTATATGCAAATACTACGTCATTTTATACAAGGGACTTGAGCATCTACGAATTTTGGCATCAGCAGGGTGGAACCAGTCCCCTACGGATACCAAGGGACAACCGTAAGTTTAGGCAACACAACCTTAGAGTTCTTCAGTTTGAAGCCTTTAATATGCTAATGCGCATCATGTATCACATGGAAGATGTTACAACATATAGCATTTAGCAAACCTGCAAGCCTCGTGATATAAGCTCTGAGCAAGTAATAGGGCGTTAAAAATTGCCATGTCTAGCAGGGGAAGCTGAGTAGTTCAGGTATCTTCCCATTCCTTAGTTTCCTCATCTGTTTTATTCATGTACAATTTTCCAGTCTCATCTTCGAAATTTAGCATAGATTTTATTACTCAAAATATCAATTCATGATTTTTCTTTAACTTTTCATCATTATAACAGTTATAATGATCCTAAAATTTCAGCACAATATTCCTTAACTTGAGAGATAGCTTTCTTCTAGCAGCGAGTAGAATTACTTTTAGTTTAACATGTCTTTTAAAAATAATTTTGAGGGAGAGAACAGGGGTGGAAATGGTGTTGAAAAACCAAAATCATCTTGGAGGAGAGCATAGCTCTGAATTATAGAAATATTCCAATCTTCCATTCTGTGGTTAGAGGTAAAAACTGGATCTCAAAGTACCAATTATGGGTTTTAGCTAGTATGTTCAAGATGACTAGAAGTACTCTGCATCAGAATACAGAACACTGTGGTCAGACTAGGAGGAAGATATGCACTTTAAAAAGTTTCAACAGTTGGACTAAACCAAGCTCCCTCACACCCGAAAGAAGAATGATTTCAAACTCTAGTAAAAGCATAAGTTTCCAGTCAGTGTGACAGAATGGCCTAAACAGTAATAAACTGCAGTGAGTTTAGGGGCTATTTTACCTTCTTTGGTCAATATGGTATCTGCCATCTTTCCGGAGCTCTGCAAAAAGTGATGTTCCCTGACTTCCAGGGGAAAAGTTGGCAAGAAGTACCAAGGTCTGTCCACGTTTACGAAACCAAGAGCTTAGAGTATATTCTTTGGAATTTAAGAACCAAGGAGGGGAAAAAAAGGTAAACAAGCATCCATTAATTTAAAATTATTTTTTTCATGTAAAGAAAAAAAAAGCACAAGAGCATTCATGCTTGATTAATGAAGAGGGATAAGGGTATATATTTTTGAGTTCATTTTACATGTGATTTATTTTAACAGACTTTCTCTACTGATTTTTAACTTGGATTTTCCAACTCATGTTATATAATATTAACTTGCAAAATAAATGTGCTTTCAATTTTGTTTTAATATGAAGTCATGGGTATTTGATCAATATTAAATGAATATTAAAAACATATTTATCTAGAATCAAAAATATGAAGTACCACAAGGAAGGAAGTATAGTTTTTGCCATTAATCATTTAAAGATATTTGATAGTTGTGCTACCTGCTGGGTCTTTTGGAGCAATGAAATCTTTTCTACTATTTTTTTCATATTTAAGAATAATGAACAGATTAGAATTCAGCCTGTTCAGCTGTCATGGTATAGAACCTTACAACAGGGAAGATTGACTATGTGTTGTTTCATTTCAGAAAATGAAACATCTTTTTTCTTAAAATCCTTATTTACTATGTTTTTGATATGAGAGATGTTCTAAAAGCCTTGGGAGAATGATTTTCATTGGAAAGGTGATTGCACATCCAGGTTCTCCAAAGTGTACTTTAAGTTAAGCAATTTGTGGCAAAATTAACATCTTAGATCGTGTGATAGTCAATGTTATGTCAACTTAGATAGCCTAAAGTACCCAACTATTCAATTAAATATTAATCTTGGTGTTGGTGTGAAGGTTTTTGGTAAATGTGATTAACTCTACAATCAGTTGCCTTTAAGTAAAGGAGATTATCTTTGATAATTTGTGTGGGCCTGATCCAATCAGTTGAAAAACGTACCCCCCCAAAAAACCCCTGAGATTTCACTGAAAAAGAAGAAATTCCACCTGTGACTGCAGCTTCAGCTTCTGCTCTAGAGTTTGCAGCCTGCCACATGGGTTTTGGACTTGCCAAGCTAGCCTATCCCATAAGCCAGATCCTTGCAATAAATCATATAGATTATATATGAATATAGATATATATATTCATATAAGCATACATACACACACTCACACACTATGTAAGTGTGTTTTCAGTTAGAGGATTTTGTGTCTAATTGTAAATTATATGTATTTCTTTTTTGTTGAGGACTAAGTGCACAATATAATTAATTGTACGTGTGTGTGTGCGTGCGCGCGTGTGTGAGTATGTATGTCCCACTAGTTCTGTTCCTCTGGTGGAACCCTGATTGATACAGAGCACATACTATGCGCTGTCCAGCTGTTCCCCAAAGAGACATATCCTGGTCATCCTAAGTTTCGTACCCTCCCTTTCCCATCATTATTTAGCACAGCATCATGCCTATTTTCCTCATAAAAGTTATAATGATCTGCAAATTTTTTAATTGTTTAATTTTTTTTACTGCCTTTCTACACTAAAATAAAATTTTCTGAGGTAAGGCACCCTCTTTCTTCCAATAATGTGTCCTTTAGACTCAACACAGTGCCTGGTTCATAGTAGGTGCTTATTTTGTTGGATGAATAAAAATAAATGAATTATCTCATTTAATCCTCATAAAGTCTCTGTGATGTGAGGTCTGTTATGCCCATTTTACAAACCTCAGAGAAATTAAGTGATTTACCTCAAGTCACACAACTAGTAAGTGAGGGATCTGAGATATAAACCCAAATTGTTCTATTTCCAAATCTATATTATTTCCTTTATGTAACATTGACTGATTTGGCTTTTTATTAAACTTAGCATCTACAGTATATCAGGCTGTCAGTTAAGCACTGTGGAGAACACAAGAAGGAATTACACACAGTGTGATCAGATATACAATTCGCTCTATTACTTAGCCACGTGCATACCTGCAGATGAAGCAACTGTTGTGGTGGTACTTCTGCTTGAGATTGGGAAGAGGCCTCAGAGCTAAGGAAGCCATTCAGATGGGCCTTGAGTGGTGGGGTTGGAACTGTGAAGAAGATCAGTTTAAACACAAGAGGCAGAATTGGCAAAGACACAAGCAGTTGCAGGTTGAAGGAGGAGTGGTGACAATTCAAGTCACTTTAGAGTAGGAGGTATGTGGGTGTCAGGAATAGATAGGAGACCACGTGTGAAATGGACTTGAAGGCTGGACTTAATCCTGTATGTAGTTGTAATAACCATGCTAGGTCATGCTTTGTGTGTTTTTTTTCGTTTTGAAAATGTAAACTGTGATTTAAAGATTGTTAGCAAGTTTGATTTTTGATGGTGGAGACATTAATAACTATGGAGTAAAAAGAATCTTTCACTGGGCCCTTTTAGGGTGTTATTCCTGTCCCCTAAGAAACAAATAACAAGATATAATTAAATTTGCAATGATTTTATTAGGGAACACAACTGTGTGAAATAAAATGGAGAGGGAGCTAGAAGAGACTAGAAGAGCTGTCTGAAGATGATGCTGACTGGGTCCCTAGTGAAGGAGAGAAAGAGGGGAGATTCAGCAGAAGCATCCCTAACTGTCCAACAATATCAGGAATGTTCAGCAAGGCCATCAGGAGTTTTTGAGTGAAGTAAACTATCTCAGGAGTTCCTTGTCTCCAGGAATGGCCTGACTTTGTTCTCCCCATTATCCTCAGTAATTGACTGGGTGTGGCGTGTGGGAGGTGTGGCACAGCTTCTGAACCCTTGGTCAGTGGTGCTGCCTATAGCTGGAGTCTGTGAGTCACAGTCTTTACTTACATACTTCAGCTAGCCTGTGCCCTACAGAATTAAAGATTTCTTTTGGTCCTAATTAGGGCTTTAGACTATAGTCTCACTGAAAAGTATTATTTACTTTAGGGAGAGATGGGTGATGTTTGGTACAATTATTTTTCAACAGAAATAAAAGAAATTTATTTCACAATTAGACACAAAGTCCTCTAAATGTGAACCACTGAGGTTAGGTTTCCACTTAAATGCCTGTAACTGAAGATACATCACTTCTATTTTAAAAGGAAGACATGAGCTGGCAAATAGCAGGCTATGGGATGGGAAAGAAAAAATGTATAGAAGAGAACTAACACTTATTTCATATATATGAAAGTAAATATTTTTATATTAGCCGTTAATTTTATATCCATTTTCCCACTGTAGAAACTGAGGCTTAGTGAACCTCGCACAACTACAAAGTCAATAAAGGTTGTATCCATTTCTCTGTTCCATGCTGCTTTTTTCTTTTTTTAAACTTTATTTTTTAGAGCAGTTTTAGGTTCACAGCAAAATTGAGAGGAGAAAGGTACAGAGATTCCCCGTATAGCCCCTGACCCCACACACGCATAGCCTCCCCCATAATCAACATCCCCCACCAGAGTGGTACACTTGTTACAATTGATGAACCTACACTGACACATTGATAATCCCCCCCAAGTCCATCGTTTACATTAATGTTCACTCTTGGTGTTGTACATTCTATGCGTTTGGATAAATACATAATGACTTGTCTCTATCATTATGATATCATAGAGAGAATTTTCACAGGCCTTAACATTTTCATCTCCCTTCCATACCCATAGCAGCCACTGACAATTTAACTGTCTCCTTTGTTTTGCCTTTCCCAGAATGTTGTATAGTTAAAAGTATACAGTGTGTAGCCTTTTCAGATTGGCTTCTTTCACTTACTAATATGAATTTAAGTTTCCTCCATGTATTTTCATAACCTGATAGCGCATTTCTTTTTCATGCTGAATAATATTTGGTTGTTTGGATATACTACTCTTTATCCATTCAGCTACTGAATGACATTTTGGTTGCTTCCAAGTTATGGCAATTATGAATAAAGCTTCAGTGAACATCTGTGTACTGGATTTTGTGTGGCTATAACTTTTCATTCCTTTGGGTTAATACCAAGAAGTGAAATTGCTGGATCATATCGTTTTATAAGAAATTGACAAACTGTCTTCCAAAGTAGCTGTACCATTTCGCAATCCTATCAGTAATGAATGAGAGTTCCTGTTGCTCCACATCTTTGTCAGCATTTGGTGTTGTCAGTGTTCTGGATTTTGGCCATTCTAACAGGCCTGTAGTGCTATGTCATTGTTGCTTTAACTTGCAGTTCCCTGAGGACGCATGATGTGGAACATGTTTTCATATGTTTATTTGACAGCTATATATCTTCTTTGGCGAGATGTCTGTTAACATCTTTGACCCATTTTTAAAATCAGATAGTTTATTCTCTTATTGTTGAGTTTTGAGAATTGATTATTTTATATCTTTTACATAGATGATTATGTCATCTGCAAACAAAGACAGTTTTATTTCTTTTTTCCCAATATGTATACCTTATATTTCCTTTTCTTGGTTTATTGCATAAACTTGAATTTCCATACAACGTTGAAACAGAGTGTTAAGAGGGGACATCCTTTGAGCTCATATGCTTTAACTTTTAAATTCCTACACTAACAATCACTCCTTTGCTCTATTTTTGCCCCACGATTTAATAAAGATGTTGTTTTCAGGGTCAATGTGTCACAACCAGAGGAAAAAAGAAGAGAACTTGGAAGCCTGTAAGGTCAATTACATGAATTAAAAATGTGATTTTGGGGAACAAACGAAGAAAAACTTGGCAAGGGTCTCAAAAATCTGGTTTTCATATTTTGGAATGTATCTCTAAAAGATAAGATCTCTTTAAAGACTATAACCACAATACCATTATCACCCACCAAAATAAATATAACAGTTCCTTAATATCATCAAATATCCAGTCTGCATTCTCATTTCTTTGATATTCTCATATTATTAAATACATTACTTATTGAATCTTTTCTCCAACATTTTATTATAAAAATTTTCATACAGCAAAGTCAAAATTATGTTATAGTGAACACCTATTTACAGATGCTCTGTCTGAAATTAATATAGTAACTTCTGCTTTCTTTTGATTAGTGTTAACCTGGTATATTTTCTTCTATCCATTTACTTTTCATCTATACTTGTATTTCTATTTGAAGTGGGTTTCTTATAGACAACGTATAGTTTTGTGTTGTTTTTTAAATCCATTCAAACAATTTCTGTCATTTAATTGGTACATTTAGACCATTGACATTCAAAGTGATTGTTGACATAGATTACTATCCACCATATTTGTTGCTGTTTTCTATTTGTTGCCCTCATTTTTTGTTCTTATTTCTACTTTCTCTGCTTTTGTGGGTTTATTTTTTTATTTTTTCATTTTTTTTAAGGCAGGGATGAGTGGATGGGAAAGGGGGCCAGGTAATTGTTGCCAGTTATAACTGTCTCGGTGATTGCTTTTAGATGCTTGCTTGCAGGGTGGCATTTCTTTCTCTCTGTCTTTAAATAGGTTTGGGTGTGAGTGCTTGCCTTTTCAGCACAAAACCATAAAAAGATGTGGTGGATAGTAAAAGAAAGCCCTCTCTGTTCCCCAAGCATGCTAAGCACTTTTGTGGTTTTAATTAAGCATTTTATGATTCCATTTTGTCCTTTCTCAGTGTATTAATTATACTTATACTTCTTCTCATTATTACTGTTGTTTTATTGTTTTTAGAGGTTGCTCTAGAGTTTGCACTAGACATTTACAGCTAATCTAAGTTCACTTTAAAATAACACCATGCCACTTTATGGGTAGCGTGAGTACCTTATAATTACAAAATTATTGTAATTTCTTCCTCCTGTTCCTTTTATCATTGCTGTTATTCATTTCACTTATATATAAGCATATATAAGGGTGTATTTATATATAAGATATATACATAAACATTCATAATCAAATACATTGTTGATATTTTGATTTTTAACAAACTGGTATCTGTTAGATCAATTAAGAAAAAGAAAAGTTTCACTTTACTTTCACTTATTCTTTCTTTGTTACTCTTTCTTACTTTGTAGGTCTGAGTTCTGACCTATATTATTTTCCATCTTGCCAAAAAATTTCTTTCAACATTTCTTGCAGTGCAGGTCTCCTGACAAAAAGTTCTCTCAGTTTTTATTAGCTTGAAAAAGTCTTTATCTCTTCCTCACTTTGAAGGATAATTTTGCAGGGTACAGAATTCTAGGCTGGTGTTTTTTTCCACTGAACACGTTAAATATTTCACTTCACTGTCTTCTTGCTTGGATGATTTCTGAGGATAAGTCAGATGTAAACCTTATCTTTGTTTCTCTGTAGATAAGGTGTCTCCTTCCTCACCTCACCCCTGACTTCTTTCAGAATTTTTTCTTTATCTTTGATTTTTGTAATTTGAAAATGAATGCCTAGGTACAGTTCTTTTTCTTCTTTTTAAAAATATTTATCTGCATGGTGTTCTCTGAGCTCTCTGGATCTGTTGTTTGAAGAAATTTGAGGAAATTCTCAGTGATATCTTTTTTCAAATATTTCTTCTGTTCCTTTCTATCTTTCTTCTCCTTCTGATACTAGCATTATACATGTTACACCTTTTGTAGTTGTCCCAGTTCTTGAATATTTTGTTCTGGTTTTTTTTCGTTCTGTGTGTTGTTTTTCAGCTTTTGAGGATTCTATTGATGTGTCCTCAGAGATTCTTTCCCCAGGTGTGTTCAACCTACTAATAACTCCATCAAAGGAATTCTTTGCTTCTCTTACAGTGTTCCTTTTATCTCTAGCATTTCCTTTTTGCCTCCTTCTTAGGATTTCCATCTCTGCTTACATTCCCCATCCATTCTTGCATGTTGTTTATCCATTAGAGCCCTTAGCATATTAACCATAATTGTTTTAAATTCCTAGTGTGATAATGCCAACATCCCTGCTATGCCTGATTCTATGCTTGCTGTGTCTCTTCAAACTTTTTTTTTGGGGGGGGGAGTGGTTTGTTTTTTGTTGTTGTTGATTTTACTTTTGGTATGACTTGTAATTTTTTTCTTGTTGGTGGGCATGATGTAAACAGATCTTTAGTAATGTGGTAGTGATGTGTGGGGATGGGGGAAAATTCTATAGTCCTATGATTAAGTCCCGGTCTTTTAGTGAGTCTATGCTTCTGAACTGTGAACTTCACAAAAATTTCTCAGGTCTTTTTCCTCTCCTTGCTAAGTAAGCAGGGTGCTGAAAGTGACCACCCTGCCTTTCCATTTGTCACTTATTCATTGTCAAGTTCTTACTGATCATTTCCTATGTGGCAGGTACTGTGATAGCAGCTAGGAATTTTGCAGTAGGTAGGCCAGATGTAGTCCCTTCCTTCACAGAACCTACTTTTAATTAAGTGACAGGGTAGCAGTTGCACTTGCCAAAACTAGCTATGTTGCAGTAACCAGTATGCATGTTTGGAGACTCCTAACAAGCTTCCCTATTATTGAATAGAGTCTCCCATCCCTCCCTACACTTACACATACACACACCCCAAAAATTATCCTCCAGCTATCAGAATTGTCTTTCTCACTGTATCTGACCTTAAAAACCATCCATAGCTGTCCATTAACTCCAAACTTCATAGCATGACACACATAGTGTTTTTCTGTGTGGCTTAGCCTGACGTTCCAGCTTTATCTCTCTTTATTCCCCACCCACCTTATATAGGTATACCTTGTTTTATAGCAGTTTGCTTAAATGTGCTTCACAGATACTGTGTTTCTTACAAATTGGAGGTTTGTTCCAACCCTGAATTAAGCAAGTCTATTTCCACCATTTTCCCAACAGTATTTGCTCACTTTGTGTCTCTGTGTCACATTTTGGTAATTCTTACAATCTTTCAAACTTTTTCAACATTATTATATTTGTTATGGTGACCTGTGATTAGTGATCTTTGATGTAATGGTTGCAAAAAGATTATAATTTGCTGAAGGCTCAGATGATGGTTAGCATTTCTAGCAATAAAGTATTTTTAATTCAGGTATATACATTTTTTTAGACATAATGTTATCACACACTTGATAGACTACAATATAGTGTTAACATAACTTTTATATGCACTGGGAAACCAAAACAATTTGTGTGACTCACTTTAATGTGATACACACTTTATTGTGGTGGTTTGGAACCAAATCTACAATATCTCCGAGGTATGCCTGTACTCCAGCCATGCAGAGATGCTCCAGGTTCTCCCAAAGTATCCCATTTTTTGTATGTGCTGTTTCCTTTACACAGAATGCTTTACTTCCTTTTTTCATCAGGCAAACTCCTATTGACCTGTTATGGGCTCATTTAAATGTCCCTTCACCTACGATGTCTTTACTTTTTCCTCTGGTAAACTGGTCAGCTCTCCTCTGGAGTCATAATGCTCTATATTTACATGTGTCACAAAGAACATTACATTGTATTGTAATAATTTGCCTAACTGCATTTCACCTTTTGTTCCTCTAGGATACCATGTCTTCTTGTTTTTGAGCCTTCAGTGCATAGCAAAGGTCCTGCAACATGGTAGGGAATGAATTAATGGTTAGTTGAAATTGATTTCATTTGAATTAAGACTGTGGTTGAGAAAACTTGGTTTTGATTATTTGTGATGAGCATTAATTCCCATCCAGAAATGTCATTTAGTTAAGAGAACCAGGTTCTCATTTTTTGATGACTACATATCTAAGTGTATAGATTTAATCAGAGTAAGTCACCTTATGAAAATTGTGTATAGGTCTTTCTCAACATTTTGTTAATTCTGATTTAGAGCAAAGACATTTGAAAATAAAATATGATAAATCACAAGTGCTTAACATTTTAACATTTCAAATGCTATAATGTGATTTACCTAAAATCCAGGATTTAGGCAAAGGTTACTCTAGAGATATATGAAAATCCCCATACTCTTCTAAAATAACTGAATGAGGCTGTTTATTTTTACATGATATACAGTGAAAACACTGTAATTAGGAATGGGTAAACCCAGCTGTGCTTTGGGTTTATCAAATTTCTCAACGTTGTTTTTGACTATTTGGGGTCTATGAAGACTAAAGCCTACATTTCCAAGAATTTTCCCTCAATTTTTAAATCAGTGTTTATTTTAAAAGAAGTACCATCCATATGGTTTCGATTCCTTTGCACTTAACTCATCCAAATGCAGTTTTGCAAGAACTATTTGAAGTGAAAAGCATTTTGAAAGTTTTATGAGCTTTTTTGCCTTTTTTCCCTCCCTCAGAAAAGGAAGCAATACTTTGCCAAGTGTAAACAAAGCTAATCACCAAACACTTTTATATTCTGAAATAATGAAACCAGATTGGGTGCTGAATTTAACAAAATAGTTCGTTTATTCCTAGTGAAGTTTTGTCTAAGCTCATACAGAAACTGCCGTCTCTAAAGCACAGCCCAGGTGACGCCAGCATTGTACTATTCAGACTTTCAGCTCTCACACAGAACAGCAGCCAAATGAGTTGTTTCCCAGCCAGGGTTTACTTATGATATCTTTATTTTGTCACAGAAGCCACCAAAGTACGATATTAAATGTCATGACAACCCAGAAAAGTTAGTGATAGGGTATGTGAATGGATAAGCAATGCTGCATCTGTGAATAAGTGCCTTTCAGGATTGTCAGACCTGAGTAGGAAATCAAGGAAATCAAAAAGCACAGGACTCCATACATGCTTTCAAAGTTGCACCTGGAAGAGCTGTAGACAAGCTATAGCCCATAGACTAAAAAGAGCCCTCCGTTTTTGTAAATAAAATTTTATTAGAACACACCCATTCCTCCGTATATGATCTATGGTTGCTTTTGTGCTATGATGGCAAAGTTGAGTAGCTGTGACAGAGATCATATGAAGGGTAAAGTCTGAAATATTTACTACCTGGAGTTTTACAGAAAAATATTGCCAAATCCTGATCTAGATGATATATGGCTAATAACCCTTGGCCTCTCAGCTCTGGCCATAATACAGAAATTCTCTGAGTGTCATATTCTCTCTAGATCAAGGATTAGGAGGATATTTTTTTAAAAAAGAAGGTATTATTAGAAAACAAATATATCTTATGAATATGTTATTTTTCATATGACAGAAATGAACATTTGCTGAAAATTTCCCAACTTCTAGCTTCTCTATGACCAAACATTCTGGGGATCTGAAAAATGTATACAATTCTCCCAGCACTAAAGTATTCATGGTAGAGATCTATTTGGTGAGGTGATTAATTTTTTTCCTTCTATCATTAATATAACAGAAAAATAATAGTCATATTTCATAAACCTTACTTTGTGCTAACACCTATGCTATGCTTTTTTCCTGCATTATTATACTTAATCCTCACAAAAGCACTTTCCTAAGTTGTTTAAACTCTTCTTCTTCTTTTGTAAAATATGGATAATAATATTACCTACCTCACAAAGCTATTTGGAAGATTAAAGAATTTAATACATGTATGATATTTAGGAGAAGGCCTAAGTTATCTGTCAGCCCCCATAAGGAGCCCCCAAAAGCCAGTTGAGCCAGCAGAACTCAATTTATTAAACCTACTGTTGTAAAGGGGAGTACCAATCCATAGTCTTAGGAGAGTCTCAGAAGAGGGAAGTCAAGAGGAAAAAACATATATATATATATATATATATATAAAATATATAAAAATATGTATATGTAATACCATATATATGTATTTTTATGTGTGTATATATATGTTTATATGTGTGTTGTGTATGGTATTAGAATTTGGACTGATGATTTGGGGAGGAGTCTTGCAGAGCAGGTGACTGATTAGGCCATTTTTGATGTGAGAGTTATGGATTGGTGGGCACAGTGAGGCAGGGGGTTTGGTTCGAGTATTGATGCAGAAGCAGTTAATCTTGCTAAATGAGTTGTTTTAGTGTGTCTTCTAGGAACAATTTCCTGGTCCACATAGCTGTTAATTTTTTGCCCAGTCCCAGAACTGTTTAGCACAACAACAGGAAAGTGTGTTGATTTCAGTTTCACATCAGATGTAGTAAGGGCTAAATATGTATTACCAATTTTCATTATTTTTTAAAATTATCATTATTTTATAGATGAGACAGGTTAGATAATTTTCCCACGGTCACACAGTCCAGTTATCATTATTGCCCACGTTTTGCTCATATCCAAATGCATTCATGTAAGTGTAGAATTAACAAGGTCTGTACTTTAAGCATCTCTTTACTCAAATAAGCCTCATTCTCTTATAGGAGACTTTTTCTTAATTTTAGTGTGTGGACTTTCAGTTTTGTATTAGTTCAGCTGGAATCAGTTAAGTTTGATGGAGCTGATGGTGGTATGTGAATGGTGTTGGTAGCAGCAGGGGAGAGGGAGGGGGTACTATGGATATCCTCATCAACTCCCCCTCAAAACACAAAATATATGTCAATTAGGCAAAGCTGTTCATCAGACCTGTTGCAGTAAGAGGGAACATTACCTGGACAGTTTTAGTTAGGTCTCTGAAGGGAAAGTCAGAGAGGGATATCTATCAGTGTTGAGATCTGATCACAACTGGTTTAAAGTGGCTTTTTCAGGACAGAAAACTGATTGAGATTAGGCACAGTTGGTGGCATAAAACTGGTGGACACAGTGAGGCAAGAGTTTTGAAGCAACTCTAGTTAAGTAAAATATTGTTTGATAAGTGAACTGTTGGCCAGGTGAGCAATCTATTGTCCCGATAGGAGAGCTGTTTGCCTAGTTGAGCAAACTATTTGCCCACATTGGTTTGCACAAATTTCCTAAAGCCAAGAGTGAAATTATTTATTGGTTATATTCTTATCTTCCTGGGTGAGAACTTTTCTGGAACAAACACTTAAGTCATGTTGACACAGGTGGGCTTAGTTCTCATTCCTAATAATTAAGCTACACGGATGTAGGTGGGTTCAATTCTGAAATCAGACAGTGATGCATTATACTTGTGCTTATTCTCGTTCCCAAGACTATTTCTTTTCTAAAAACCCCCTTTCGTATGTTAATCCTCTAATCAGGTGAGTTGTATGCAGATTGAAAAATTCAAAAATTTATTAGGTTAAAAAGTGTTACTCAGGCCAAATTAACTTATCATTGATTAACTTTATCTGCTGTCTTTGTGTAGCATTTTTAATTTGTGGCAACTTTGTTAACACCTCTATCTTATAAAGTGCAAGTGTTTGTTTATTCACCTATGCACTAGAATTTTACTATCTTGTAATGTTGTGTCAGCTGGGCTAAATCACTTGCCAAAGCTAAATGTCCCCTAGTCTTTTTCAGTTTGGATATATCTATGCCTTTTATTTATTCATTATTTTTTTCAATTTTCTACCTATTCATGGTAAATTAGTTGGGAGGTAATTCTGTTTTTTTCATGCTGCTGCTGATCTACTTCTTAGGGTTTCATTTTTACTTACTAAATAAAGAAAAGAAAAGAAAAACACTTAATTATACAATTGTACCTGAGCAAGCTGATAAAGCCCTAAGATGAATAGCCGTAAGGATCCACCTAGCTACATATCAAGTAAAAAGGGATAGGGAGGGTGGGAGGGAGGGAGACGCACGAGGGAAGAGATATGGGAACATATGTATATGTATAACTGATTCAGTTTGTTGTAAAGCCGAAACTAACACACCATTGTAAAACAGTTATACTCCAATAAAGATGTTAAAAAAAAAAAGATTGTAAGCATTCTAGGCAGAAGCTAAATAAATATCGTTAGGAAAGGAGGAAGGAAGGGAGGGAAGGAGGGAGATAAGTAAAATTTTTAAAACTATTAAAAAAGAAAATCATTCTTTAAACAGATGTGTTGAAACATGATCAACAAAAATAACAAAAAGTTTTTAAATAAAAGGAATAAATCATTTGGAAAGGAGATATTCCAGATTTTAAAGATAGATATCCAAGTGCATAAACTGTGTATCACAAATCAAGTTTGCTAAGATGCCATAGTAATTTAAAAATAAGAAACAACTAGGAAATGGTCAATGATCAACATTAAATAGAAGTCTAATAAAACCAGTATGCAAAGGGACAGAGTATGTCAGGCCTATGAGGACTGTAAGCAAAATGCGGAATATATCTCTCTAAATTATTATTTTTATTAATTTAATCTCCCTTGGTTAACCAATGAAGTTCTACAGGTGAAAGTTACAATTAAATATGCATTTCCTATCCATTATGGAGTGTACAAAATGAACTATAAAATGAAATGCAAATGAATTACCCTTTCTTGGAGGGGAAAATAAACGTTAACAAGGAAGCTGTATGCTAACAGGAACCATAGACATCTGACAAGCCACTACCAATTATGTATTATAATTCATGTTAATAATCAGCCTGTTTTTTCCAACTTTACATGTATTCATAGCACTTTATATTAAGTAGAGAGAAAGCAAAGCCAGCAACCAGCAACTGAGGCAGATCCTTCCAACATGGCAGCCAGTGGCAGTCAGTTAACTGCACCTTTGTGGCAAGTTCTTTCTTGAAGGCAAGTCTCACAGGAGCACTTTCATAGCTATCACAGCCTCACCTTGTGCCACGTCTCCCTGTATGCTGGGGAGCAGCTCCTCAGTGGTCTCCATGGGACTCTCTTCCTGAGAGAAAAGCTAGTAGGAGGTTAATGGGGTAAACTGCAATCGCCATCGCCACGGTTGGTCTTGGGGCAGCAACTGATGCTCATCCAGTCTCTCCTCCACTATGCATTCCAGATTCTAGCAGTTCTAGTTATCTTACCTGATGGTTTGACCTAAACCTTCATTGCTGATGGATCTGAGCCCTTGGCAACCATTCTTAGCAGGAGTTGTTGCTCCTGTCAATTCATAATTAGGGTGGGACAAAGGAGTATGAGGAAGTAACCAGGTTCCACACATACTCCTCTTTCTACTGTTGAGGGTCAATTCCTCTGGTATGACGGCAACTCTTTCTCTTGCCACAAGGAATCCTAAGTGCCCTGGTAACAGCAGCAGTGTGTAGTTCAATACTACCCTTGCTGTTCCCCTGGTAAATGTGCATCCTTTAAGGCAGGGTTTCTCAGCTTTAACACTATTGACATTTGGCAGGAGGGTTGTCCTGCACCTTGTAGGATATTTAGCATCATCACTGGCTTCTACACAGTAGATGCCAGTATTTCCCTACCCAATAGTGATGGTAAGTGGGGCCACCCTTGTTTCCATCCCTTGGATTTCAGATCCCATATAGTCTTCCTATTTGGGACACAAAGCAGTATAGAGACCTCTGATTTAATGTCAATATCACATTATGAAGGATGGCATGCCATTCTTTCAGACTGTTTATGCTGAGCTGGTGCTTCACCTGGGTCTTTAGAAGCATGTTCCAGCTCTCTGAGTCCAGTTACTTTTGGATATTGTGATATATGATGCTGCACCTTCTCTGCTGTGAAGTGGGCCCATTGGTTAGATTTTTTTAATTGTTTACGATTTAATGTTTGTGGATCAGGCATTCCATAAACCCTGGACAGCTGAGCTGACTGAAGCTCAAAAGGTAAACCAATACTTGTAATAGGTATCTATCCCTATCAAGATAACCATAGAAAGGTATGATGTAGTCAACTTACAACTAAGTCCCTGGTTGGTTTCTTCAAGGAACAGTGCCAGATCATGTGCTCAGTGTTGGTCTCTGCTGGTTACACAAAGGTAACAGTAGGTAGAATGACCTTGGTAATTTGAAGTCCATGCCCTTGGGACCATATATAGTCTTCATCTCTCCCACCATGTCTGTTCCATTCATTTGCCCATTGTGCCAGTTCCAGGGAAGCCAGTGATGAAGGCCATCTAATGTCAACTGGCTGAGTCACTTTGTTTACATGGTTAATTCAGTGCCTTTTCCATGTTGGATGTTTTCTCATAGCCATTACTGTATGATACAAAACTCTTCACATTTTATTTCCACTCCAGTATGTCCAGCCACCTGCTTCTGTGCCAGACTTCCTTGACTTCAATCTTCTAACCCCTTTCCTTCCAGACCCTTAACCAGATGGCTAAGTAATTGGTCACTGCACAAATCTCTCTCTCTCTCTCTCTCTCTCTAAATATAGTGTTGGCACTATAACCCTAACAGGCCTATCAGACACTGTGCTATTTTCTTTGTTGTAGGAGACACAAAATGCAGCAATCTGTCTTTCAAATTTGAGGTAATATCCCAGTACAGCCATGACCACTAAACCCCTAAAACTATACTGAAGTGACAGGTCTGAGATTCTTTGTAGGGTTTATCTCCTACTCTCTGAAGCACACGTTGTCTTGCCAAGATTTCCAGTATGCTAGCCACATCTCACTCTTCCTGTCCAATCAGCATGATGCTGTCAGTACAATGGATCCATGTGATGTTCTGTGGGATGTCCCAATGGTCAAGAGCTCTTCACATTATATTATGTCATGGGAGGGAGTGTGATTAGTATAACCCTGCTGCAAAACTGTAAATGAATACTGTTGCATGTGAAAACAAACTGTCATCTTCTTTTCCAATGGGAATACAAAAGAATGCATTTGCCAAATCAGTGGCTCTGTGCCATAGACCTGAGGCCTTATTAATTTGCTCTAGCAATGTTTCCACATTCCACACCCCAGCTGTGATAGTACTAGTAATTGGTTGAGCTTGTGGTATCTCTAGGATCCATCTTGTTTCTGCTGGGGCCAGACTGTGAATGAAAAGGAAATACGATCGTGATCATCATTCTAGTTTTTTATTTATGGCACTAATCTTTGCTACCTTATCCCTACTGCACAATGTGATATGGTTTTTAATTTGCCATCTGGGCCAGTGGAGTCAGATTCAGAGTTTTCCAATTAGCTTCTCCCACAATAATAGCTCTTACCATACCAGCCAAGAACCCAGTATGGGGGTTACTCCAATACCCACTGTATCAGTTCCAATTGTATACTCAGAATCTGAGGAAATGGTGACTATGTTGGTCCACAGACCCAGTGGTGCACTGTGAGCTGGGCTTTAGTCAGGACTTCATTTTATTACCTGGCTTCCACAAGCCCCCACTCTAACAGAAGGGCCATGAGAATGCTTCGAATCTCTGGCTATCAGCGTCAGCTCAGACCCTGTGTCCAGTACTTCTTGAATTATCTTTCCCAGTGTGTAGGTGGCCATAAGTCCCTTTAGGAGAGGACTGAGGGAACCATTACATTATTTACTTGCTTCAGTGTTGCAGAGTCCTTCATACGAGAGACCTAGTTATATTTTCAGTCAATGGGTTCCAGATCTGAAAATCAGTTCAGCGACTAAACAGGGAATTGTGACTTTTTATCTGGAAGACTGCCCTCAACTTCCTTTTCCTCCATTCTTGACTATTTATTGTTGTAGATATTAATCAGCCATCTTTTTGGTTGCCTGTGTATTCTGCTCTTAGGGATACCATGCTCAACTGTCTCCATAACTCCCTGGAGGTCATACCCCCTTCACTGCCCTTCTGACCTTGCTGGTATTAATGATCATTGTGGTCCCCAAGCTTCTGGTGGTTAAGAGCTACCACCTGGCCTCTATTTCTTTGCAGTCCCATTGTCGCCAGTGACATTACATGCTCAGAGCTAGTTTGCAGAGAAGGGCCTGTATCGACCTCATAAGTCGTGATGGTGCTGTAATCACCAGTACATTTCTTATAGTCATGGCGCATGGTGTTCTCTGGGGCCACCCATAAAATATAATCTTCTGGTGAGCCATCTGACCACACATATCCATTCCAGCAGGACCACTTTCCTCAGTCTCTTTATTCCTTCCTCTACTCTCTGCCAAGGCGTCAAGAAATCCACTTTGCTCTGTGGATTGGCCATCATTTTCCATGCTTCCTACCTCAGGGGTCATTGGCAAGGTTTTATGCCCTTTGTCCTCAGAGAGTGTCTCCAAGTCAATGAATTCTTGCCCTCCTTGGTCAAACACCCTCAAAATGAAAAGTTAACTCTAAGCCCAGATGGTTTCACTTATGATTTCTACCAAACATTTAGGGAAGAAATGAAAAATACTAATTCAACATAAAATCTTCCGGACAATTGAAGAGGAAGGAATACTTAACCACACATACCCATGATGAAATAATTCTAAACTCCATAGAGAAATGAAAAAAATAAAAAATAGTTTAAAAAACTTTATAAAATATTAAAAAGCTAGAAAAATGTATAGTACATGACTTCAAGACTTATAAATCTGTAGTCAACAAGACAGTGTGGGATTTACATAAAGGTAGACACATAGATCAATATAATAGAATGGAGTCTAGAAATGGATCCACACATATATGCTCAATTGATTTTGAACCAAAGTTCAAAAGCAGTTCAGTGGAGAAAGAATAATCTTTTCAACAAATGGTGCTGGAACAATGGATATCCATATGCAAAAGAAAGCATTGTCCATACCTTGCCACTTACACAAAAATTAACACCAAATGAATCATAGACCTAAGTATAAAATCTAAAACCATAAACGTTCTTTTAGGTAAATATTTCTTAGTTACAATGCAAAACGCATGATCAATTTAAACAAACCATAAATTGGACTTTACCAAAATTAAAAAAATATAAGTAAACAACTTTTGCTCTATGAAAGTCACAGAGGTGAATTTCCTCTGTGGAGAGGATACCAAAGGTATTGAGGTCCAGTCTCTTAAGAGAATGAAAAGACAAACCATAGACTGGAAGAAAGTACTTGTGAATCACATACATGAGAAAGTACTTATATCCATAATATATAAAGAACTTTCAAAATTCAATGATTAGGAAACAAACAATATTATTTTTTTTAACAGCAGAAGGTTTGAACAGACTCTTCTCCAAAGAAGATACATGGTAGACAAATAAGCAGAAGAGGAAAATAATAATTATGATAGTGATGAAATAATAATAAATTTAGAAAGTAAAGCCTGTAAGGAAGTTGTTACTGAGTAAGGATTATTTAATTTAGCAATTTGAATTGGCTCTTCCAAGTTGGAACCAGAATTAATTAAACTGTGGGCATATGTTAAATTATAGGTGAGCCCTTTCTGCTCCCATCTTTGGTTGTCTTTATTCATGGTCTTATGCTGGTGGTAGCAACATGCAAAGTCAGGAATTATTTGGTTTAGCTCAGCATAAGGATTGATTCAGTATTTGCTCTGGGAAGATATAAATTTTCTCTGCTGCTTTTGCAGTTTGTTTATAATGTTTCTTAGTTGTAAAACTACAAAGGCCATTCCCATGGTAGAGATAGAGGGGATGGGATGGAGAGGAGTGCTTCCTGAATAACAAATTAGAGGGAGAGTCAAGAAATTATGTTGAGCTGTTAACCTCAAAAGGAAATGGTCTAATTATACATTGGAACCATTTATCTTGGAAGTATCATGCAGCCCAGGGCTTAAAGGGAAAGGGCCAAGGATTAGATACAGAGAGAAACCTGTGAATTTGTTTCTACAGTGTTCTGAAAACCCCATCAATAGAAGCAAAGGGGCCAACTGGCATCCAACTGAGTTGGTCTTAATACCTACTCTGTCCTTGGCATCAGCAGACAGGGGAGTACGTACAGTCCTTTACAGAACAGACATGGTCTGTGAACTCTGAGTTTACAATCTGTCGTCAGCATTTGGGGGTGTAAGGATAAAGCTTCTATACTTAGACAATTTTTTTTTTTTTACTCCAAATCAGGTCAGATTGCTGGATATTAAGTTCATATAAGCCAGTATTAACTTTAGGCCATGTCATATAAATTGAAACCGATCCTACAAGTGACCCAGATACATTGAGGGATCATCCTGATCTCCAGGGACAGAAAATTTGTATCTAGATAATAAGGCCTAATTCTCTCCCAAAGTTCTTCTTTAGGCCAAAGACAAGATCCCTTGGTACCAAGTAAACAACCATGTTATCAAGTAAGAATTGACTGTTTAGGGTGAGCAGGCTAGCCCACCCACAAACCCTATATGTGTCTTTTAACTGGCCTCTGCTCCAAAACATTTTAAACAAAGTATGCGTGCCATGAATTTCAAACTTGTAAAGCTTCTCATGTACATCTTCACATAGAAAAATAGATTAAAAGATATTCACATGTTCCCAGGACTTTGGGGAATTTTCTTCTCATTTCCTTTCGCTCCATACAATAATGTAGAAATGCCTTTATTCCATTTGGCTGATCTTAATGTTATTTAATTATCATTTTATTTAAGTTACCAAATAGGCCCTAGGATTCTAACATATATATATATTTGAGCATATTTGTAGTAGTGATCTATTTTTAATAACGTTTATAGAATTTGATATATTTTGGTAGGATATTAAAAGCAAGGGTTCCCGTTTTGCCAAATATTTTTGTGTTAATAAATGTAATATTCTGGAGCTGTATGTTATACTATTAATAATTAATAACAATTTACTGAGCACTTACTGTGTGCAAAGCAGTGTGTCAAGTGCTGACATAATTTAATTTGATCTTTAAAACAACTCCATACTGAAGGTATTATTGACACTTTAAACAGATTGGGAAGTTGAAGTTCAGGAGAGTTAAGTGAAATATACAAAGCCCCACTGTCATTATGACCCCAAAGGTCCTTCATCTTAACTTCTGTTCTATATCACCTCACCACATTTAAAATTCCTTTGTTCTCAAGAAGCTAACATTCCAAACAGATGTTAATGTTATTACTTTTTCTTGCAATTTCCACTCATGGTTTGACCTAAATTTTGGGTCATCTCTTTTTTTTTTAATTTAATTTTATTTATTTTTTTATACAGCAGGTCCTTATTAGTCATCAATTTTATACACATCAGTGTATACATGTCAATCCCAATCGCCCAATTCATCACACTGGGTCATCTCTTGCTTTGGTTACATGCAAAATTGGCCAAAGAATAACACCCATAGAGGGAAGAGATTCTGATGAAATTGCTACTGACTTTATTGATCATTTCAGGACTTTAATGGAAGAAGTTTATTTCATATTTCAAAGGGAAGACAAGTTCACTGTGAAAAGTCTTTTATTAAGCAGCATTCTAGACAGCAATCAAACTAGGAGGACCAATGTAATTGCACATGTTCCCAACTAAAGCACATTAGTCATGTTCTATTTTAGAAGAAGAGCCAGGTTTGGGGTAGGCGAGAAAAACAAGCGGAGTGGTTGAACCACTAATTTGTTCTATGTGATATACATAAAGCAAAGGTGCAAAGTGGAAACAAGGTGAATGAATGTGTTTTCATCTGAGGAACATGTCCTTTGGTTTTTGCATTTTTCATGACCAGCCATATATAATAGCCACCTACATAGTACAAAATTAATTGTTCATTTTTATTCTAAAATATCAGCAGTTTTTAGTTTAGTTGTGTTGTTTTCCTCTTAGAAAGGGTGAATGAGTGGCATCTAGTGCATAGTGTGGGGACATAGATCCAGTTTATATTTTTGATGTATAAATTTCAGAGTATTTAGCCCCATGTTTGGCATAAATAACTAAACAAATATATAATTACAAAAATAAATTTATTTCATGATTTGGAGCCATTGCATGTTTGAATAAGAACATCATTTTGTTAGGAAGCAAGTTGGGGCCCCTAAAATAGCATCATCTACCTAGAAGAATTTTTTGAGTGTTCATTTAAAAATTTTAAAAACACACACACTTGGAATCACTTTCTTGAAAATGTTTAATAAATTCTGATTAACTGTGTTTTAAAATGTTATGATGTGGTCATTTGAGTTTTGTACTTTGAGATGGGCTATACAGTTAAGGCTTTAGAAAAGATAAATTCTTTATCATGTTCTATATTTTCTGACTGGAATGCTTACCCTAGTAACAATTGAATGAGCAATTTATTTCACCCAGAAAAAAAATTATTTATCATTAAAGAGAAGCAGGAACCCAGCTAGTAATATGGATAAGAAAACTTTTCCTAATTAGGCAAGAGACTAGCTTTCATGAAGATCAACATCTTCACATCCTGGCAAATTAATCTCTCTTAGCAGGAACTGGAAAGAGGATACTGTCTTTATCTTCCACAAAGGCCAGTGTTATTTTTGTGATATGAGAGATGGAAGGGAGCAAGGGTGAGAAAAGACAACCTAATTCTGCCCTTTGATTAGCTAACTGTGAGCTTCTTGAAGTAAGACAAAAAATAATAAGTTTCTTTTATTTCCTCTAATTCAGTGCCTTACAGAAGGTAGAGGTATATGTATGTGTGTGTGTGTGTGTGTGTGTGTGTGTATTAAACTTTCTTTCATATTGGCCGTTAGGTTTTGCTCCCTAGAAAGATGAACAAAAAGCATAGATTTTACATGAAAACAGTATCACAGCTATGAGAACAATGGAAATATAATGACAAGTTTTATTTCAAGGAAATATAAAGATGGAAGGCAGATTTTTGTCATAACGGGATAAAATGAGGAGGATATTAAGAGATAATGAGCAGAGGAAGAGTGAAAAAGGTAGCAAACTGTGCAAAGGAGTTTATTGTAAAACAGGTGTTGGTGGTTTTCTTTAATATCGTAATGTTTGGAGTTATTTTGTGTTGTGATGAAAGTTTTAGCTGTCTGAATAAATTGTCGAAAGGACTTTATGTTAGTCAGAAGTGTTTAGGACAGCCATGGAGGTATGATGCACAGACTTCCTTTCAAAAGAAAACCTGTCAAAAGAAGTACAGTTAAATCACAGCCTCCAGGTCCAGGTGCCTTCAAACTATGCCAAACGTGAACATGAGCCAAGGCCTCATGTTTCTTGCACAGTGCTCAGCCTGAGAGTATGGCAGTGGCAAAATAGCCTCAGTTTTGAGGCAGAACAGGACTCTTCAAAAAGCAGTCTTTCCAATGAAGCTTCCTATGAGGTCAGCTGAGATTTTCTGAGCTGCACTGCTGTGTGAGGCTTACCCTACCCAATCCTCTGGCCTTCCTTCTCTCTTTCACAGGAGCCAGAACTTTATCACAGTTGGAAGGCTTTCCTTGGATGTTCTTGCCCCCTTTACCTTTTTATGTTTCACAGATATTTTTTTTTTTTTTTTTTTGTGGTATGCGGGCCTCCCCCTGCTGCGGCCTCTCCCGTTGCGGAGCACAGGCTCCCGAGCGGCCCTGGCTCACGGGCCCAGCCGCTCCGCGGCACGTGGGATCCTCCCAGACCGGGGCGCGAACCCGGCTCCCCTGCATCGGCAGGCGGACGCGCAACCACTGCGCCACCAGGGAAGCCCATATTTTTTTTCCAATACATTTTTGGGGGTTTTGTCTTGTTTTGGTTTGGTATGGTTTTTTTTTTTTGCACTTTTAACTCAATGGCTTCTGCTTCCCAAAAGAGCCAATTGACATGTTTGACACTGGAAGTGGTTTATGATGTCAGTGAATAAGATGGAGTTTGGCAACTGGATCATTTGCCACCTACCAGAAACTGAGGATGCCTTCCCAAGTGGTGTATGGATCATGGATAGTTTCTGGCACAAAACAGCAGTCCAGCTGATAAACATTTCATCAGTGGTGACTTTGGAGAGTGTCTTGTTGAATGTGAATTCCCTAGCTAGGACAATATTGAGGTATTTGAGAAATATGGAGCAAAGAACCAACAGAAAAACAGTGGGATTAGCTGATTATTAGTAAGTTATACTGTAGACCTAAAGAGAGTTAATGAGAGACTGAACATGGTTAAGAAGTAGCTTAAATGTAAATATGAAAGCAGGAAGCCTTCTTGGGTAGCTTTTAAACAGTTTCTTACCTTTTGCAAAAGGAGAGTGTACATAGTTGGAGAGAAAATTCAGAATCTGATATTTAGGGCCACTGAACTGCAAAGATGATTAAATGTTCAGTTGAGGAGTGTTCTTATGATAAGGTCAGAGCTCTGCTTAGGAAAAGTTGGGGCATAGAAACATAGGATGAGTACATCTGGGTGAATTCCCCCACAGAGCTACAACCTGAGCACCTGCAGAGTTGGCCCAAACACCTCTCTGAAGAGCTAGACATTTTCCCTTGCAGGAAGATAGTTCAGAGGCTGCTCCCACACAATGTAAAAGAGACATCCCTCAGGAGTTGCCTCTATCTTCTCTCCTGGCTTCTAGGCTGAAAAGTATTGTTAAATTCCAACATAACCCAGCTATGGAATGAAAACATACTGGGATTGATAAACAAGAAAAGAGATAATCACCCCATGAATCCTCAAGAATTAACCAGCATGTATTATCAGGAGTCAGGAAAGTATCTGTGGGATTGGATTTTCAGAGTATGTGGTCAACAGGCCTGGAAGTTATGACTAGAAAAGTAAGAATTTATTGATGTGGGGGCATTTTCTTGAAACATGGGATTTAATGTTCTGGTAAGGATCCCAGGGCATGGAGAAAATTTGCCAGAAGAATGGGTCTTAGAAATCTGGAGAAAGTCTTAATAATATTGAAATTCCTGAATTGCCATGGAAGACAGTGGAGGCGTAAAATGGGTAAAAGACTCTGGGAAGGGGGTATGTTGGAATGGATATATCATGTCATGCCAAGAGACCTGTCAGAGTAATGTTTTCCATGGAAGAACCCATAGGGCACATAATTCACCAAAGCCATGGGGAATGTGCCAGTGGGGAAACTGTTACATAGGTTAGTGTGCTAATAGCGATGGAGATGATGGGAGTCCTGAAGACTCTTGAGTCCAGATGGCCATGCTTAACTGCTGTAATCAGGAGGCTGCAATGACCATAACAACTAGCAAGGTCGGAGGGGCAACCAAAAAGCCTTCATCTGCAGAGAGTTTATATGCCGTCAGAAAAGAAGATTAGAAACAGTCTACACTCACAAGGAACCCTCAGCAATATAATGAACACTTTTTTCTAAATTTTGACTATGTTAACTCTCCTGCCCTCTGTCATAAAGATATCAGAAACATCAGGAAATTTCACAGAACATTACATTGTTCCATTCATTATACTCTGGTTGATCAAGACAGACTAAGAAAGCAGTGGCTAATGAGCTCAAAGCCTTGGTAAGACATACAGGCTCCAAAATGGGATAAAATCTACAAAGTGTCAGGACTTGCCACTTGTAGTCAGATTTTAGGTGTCCTGTGTCTATAATGTACTGGGTTATCCCTGTCAAACTAAAAGACAAGTTGATGTATTTTTGTTTTGTATCCCCACCACAAAGAAGGAGGCACAAAAGTTGATAGTCCTCTTTGAGCTCTGTGGACAACCCATTCCACACCTAAGAATAGTGTCTGGCCCGTATACTGTGTAACACAAAAGGCTGCCAGGTTTGAGTGGGGTTTGGAGTAGGAAAAGGCTCTGTAGCAGGTCTAGGCTGCAGTGCAAGCAGCCCTGTTGCTTGAACCGTACTATCTGGAAGACCCTGTACAATTGGAGGTGTTAGTTATGAAGAAAGGTGCAGTTTGAAGTATATACCAAGAGCCAGTGAGAGAATCACAACATTGACTTATGGGATTTCTGGATCAAGGTCATACTATCTATAATGAAGAATTATAAATCTTTTAAGAAACATCTCCTGGAGTGCTCTGGGGTACTTGTAGAGATGCAATATTTGACCATCAAGTCAAACAAGTGACCATGAACCCTTAGCTTCCCAATTCAAGTGAACCCAGTAGTAGTCCATCATAAAATAGAAATGACACATCTTGAATCTAGCCAAGTAGAAAGTGTGAATAAGCTTCATGTACAGGAAATCCAGGCTCCCAAGTGATCCCATCTGGTTGAACCAGTGTTCTTCCCTCACCATGCGGCTAAGGTCAACTTAAAATGCTGCATTTTGTCGTATACTTTGTGTGGGATGAGAAGTAGCCTGAGGTAAGAAGTTATATGGATTCATGGAAAGGGGCCAGTAGCCTGGCCAACTGGTGAGGGATCTAGATAGAAAAGGATCAAAAGATTAGGTTAAATGATAACAGATGTGGAAAGGTGAGGTAGAAAGATGTTGATGAATATATGGCAGCAGGCAAAAGTATAAGCTTTATTTTATCCCATATTAATTTCCATTAGAAAGCATTCAATACAGAAGAGGCAGTGAACAACCAAGTTAAAAAAAAATGGCTATGTTAGTTGATATTAGCCAGTCTCCATCACTGGTCACTCCAAAACAGGCACAATGGGCACATCAACAGAGTTGCCACATTGGCCAACATGGATGCGAAGCCTGGGCTCCACAGTATGAATTCCTATTTAATAAAGCCATTCTAACTACTGCCACCTCTAAATAGCCAACATATCAGCAATAGAGACCAACAATGAGCCCTTGCATAGCATTATTCCTTGAGAAGATCAACTGGCCACTTGGCTCAAAGTTGACTAGGTTGGAACCCTTCCTTCCTAGAAGAGACAGTGGTTTGTTACTCTAGGAAGAGATACCCATTCTAGGTGGATTTGCCTCTCCTGGCTGCAGATCATTGGCTAGCACTACTATCAGGAGGCTTAAGGAATATCTGATCTACTGAGTTGGAATTATGCACAAAACTCTGCAGTGAAAGTCCACTTCACAGTGAAAGGGCTACGGAGGTGAGCCATGAAAATGGGGTCCCTCGTTGCATTGCATACCACACCATCTAGATGCTGCCAGCCTGAAAGATAGAGCACCGGAATGACCTGCTGAAGGCTGAAGCTGAAGCACCAGCTTGGAGGCAGTGCTGTGCAAAGGCTGTGTGCAGGCTGAACTGACTACCGAGGCGACAGAGAAAGCCCAGAGGCAGAAAGTCTGAGGGTAGCATGTCTAGTGCTTGAGTTGTGATGCTGTCAGCATCCTCAAAACTGCCAGAGTTAAAGGTGGGCTTTGAGATAACAGAAAAAATATATATATTGGTCTCTGCCAGTTCCTGGCACAGAACTCTTAAAATTCTTTTAATTTCCTAAGTAATGAGAACGTACACAGGAGCATCTTTTGTTTTAATATTTGGCCTTTGAACCTCGTTCCTAATATAGAGCTCCTAAATCCCTTGGAATTTCCTGAGTGATAGGAGTATCCTTTGTTCTAATGAGAGGACTACTGGGGGCTCCTGAATGGGGGCTGGTCACCAGAAAGTCCAAACCATGATTAGAAGCTTGAAATTTTCAGCCCATTCCTCATTTTCCACAGAGGGGAGAGGGGAGAAGGGTTAGAAATGGAGTTAGTGATCAATCATGCCTATGTGATGAAGCCTCCATAAAAATCCCAAAAGTACTGTACAGGGTTTGGAGAGTTTCAGGAAGGTGCTGTGAGAACTCACTGTCCCTCTCCCCATACCTTGCCTTATGCATCCCTTCCATCTGGGTTTTTCATCTGCATGCTTTGCAAGGTCCTTATATAACAAACTGGCAAACAGTAAGTAGACTGTTTTCCTGAGTTCTGTGAGCAGCTTTAGCAAATTAATCGAATCTGAGAAGGGGGTGGTGTGAGCCTCTGATTTAGTGCCTATCAGTCAGAAGCACAGGTGACAACCTGGACTTGCAATTGGCATCTGAAGGGGTGGGGGCAGTCTTGTGAGACTGAGCTCTTAACCTGTGGGATCTGACACTATCTAAAGGTAGATACTGTCAGAACTGAGTTAAACTGTAGAACACCCAACTGGTGTCCCGGAACTGCTTGGTGGGTAAAAAAAACCCCACCCATCTGGTGTCAAAAGTGTTGTGAGTTTGGTAATAATGTGAGAATAAAGGAGAGACATGGGACTTGTGCAGGTTTTCTTTACATGGGTTCAGGTGATATAATATGTGATACCAGGTGTTTGCATCAAACTCAGTTCACACTTGAGTTCCTCTTCTCTGCCATGAAAATAGCAAGTCCCAGAGGAGAGCGGCTGCTTCTTTAGTCTAGGTCTAGAATGAGAAGACATGAGGGGCAAGATCCAGTTGAGCCCTAGTCCTCATGTAATATAAACAAAAACTAAATGTTTATGTCATAAGCCACTGATATTTTAGAGTTGTTTGTTATTTCACCCAGAATTGCCTGATATATTAACCAAGGTTTGAGTTGAGGGTGTTGTATAGATTTTAAAAAATATTTTTCTGTTTTTTCTTTTTAGTGCCAGAAGGAAGAAAATAATAGAAGGTTCACCTTTGATATTCAAAATGATATAGAATTTTCATTATAAAAATCATGAATAATGGGCATTTAAAATTTCTATTTAGCTGCTTTTTATAGTTTTACCTAGAAAGACTGCATTACTATTCCATGATAGTTGTAACTTGAAGTATTTCATAAAGAGTATTCTAGGAAGTTTATCTATTTAAAACATGCTATCTCTAAAAGCAAATTTTAAATATATAATAAGGGCCTTTGAACAATCAATAAAGCATTTCAGAGGTTATTTTTGCAGACTTGGGAATTTGTTTTTCATTGTAATCCTCTTCAAAATTCATTTTCATGAAAGAAAACACTCCTTTAAAGTCAATAATGGTAAACAGTTTTTTATTCATTTAATATTTTAAAATACTAAAAAAGTAAACTCAACCAATTATAATTTTAAGAAGATAAGGACAGTCATTCAAGTGATAGCTAATAAATCTGTACTTTAGAGCAAACCAAAATATAGTAGATAGCATAGAGTTTTATAGAGTATTTCAACCTACTTCTTAATAAGATATAATTTAATAATCATCACAGAAACTATTCATTATGTATGAAATTTAAGTGAATAGCAATGTTACTTATTCCTTCAATCACTAAATAAGAAAAACAACATAAAATACCATTGAGTAATCTGAATATTTCTTTCCTCTAGGGACAAGGAAACTTTTAACAGAGTTGTTTTTCCAGTTGCTTTCATCAGATTAAAGCTGCTTCCCACTCTGCCCTATACTCTTTCAAAATCTTTTGACCTAAGTTGAGGCCAAATTTAACATGTCTAAATACTATTTAAGAACTGGGGAGAAACTATCAAGCAAAAACTTTTGCGTAATGTTCCCAATGTACTTTTAGTTTAAAGCTTAAAGTCCACCCCAGCTACTTGAAGTTCAGCTCATAGAGATTTCCCATGGTCAGTGCTCCTGAGGAATTCTTTTTGGTCCTTATTTTCCTTCTCCTTGTCTCTCTATAGAGTCTATTCCTGTCGTACACACAGTAAGTCACCAAACTAGTCGTAGTTTGCCAGGGACTTTCCTAGTTTTAGAACGAAAAATCCAAAAATCCGGTATCTTCAGAAACCTCTGTGGCGTGGGCACATCAAAACAGTGGGTCACCCTTATCCAGTCCAACTCCAATCCTGTTTTTCCTCTCACCCAATTGACCTTTAATAGTAAATCTGCGGTGGTGTAAGAAGGAAAAAATAAGCGAGGATATGAGAATGAAAATAATAGAGAAGATTAAAAAGGAATTAGGAATAGGAGGAAGGAATGAAGGAAAAATTCCACCCTGTTAAAGAGGAATACCCTTTCCTGAACAGCTAGCTGTTCTCAACTACACATTCCCATTATCTTCTCCCCTCACTTAGACATTTGATCTAAGAGCTTCTTCTGCCCACCCCTCCCCATCCAACCCCACCCCTCTTCCAGCCCTTTCTGGAAGAGGTGGTTGAGGACATTAGCCTTGAAGCCAGAATGCCTGGGTCCAAATTATGTCTCTATCAGATGAATGCTGTGTGCAGGTGACTTGATCTCTTTGTCCTCATAAACTCTGGATGAAAGTAATGCCTATCTCTGAGTTGTTGCTAAAGAAGTTAATACATGTAGAGCTGAGTAATTCACTGTATTATTGATATTACTCTTCTCCAACTCAGAGATCAAGACAAAAGGTAGTCAGAAGCTTTAGCACTCCATGCCAGGCTCTGATGGGCGGGCCTATGTACCTCACCACCGTGTAGCAGTGTTTCAGTGAGGAACTGATTCTGGGTTCTAAGCAACTTACACATAAACTCTTGGGAAAGAACCTGCTCATAAGCATGAGATTGCCTGTAGATCAGGTACAATTTATATTGCACTTGTCATTCTCATGCTTTGTTGCTGAAGCTGATTTTATCTGAGAGTAAAAATCTGGCGTAAGCCATTTGCTCATGCATTTTTAATTTATGGACTCAAGAGTTTGGAATAACATTCAAAGTCACAGATGCTTATCTGAACCAAACCCAAAATATTTTGAGGTTTTCATATCAGTCATAACCATCAGAGAACTATAAAAAAGAAAAAAACCTTCTACCAAAAAACCCAACTATAATTTACTTTTAATATTTATCTTGAGAAAAACTACCTCTAAATTTACAAACTATCACATGTATGGATAGATTCAAAAATTACTTTGCTTCAGTGAAACTTGGGCAGAATAATGAATAGTCCCCTTAAAGGGATTCATTCAATTATTTCAGGACATTTATAATCTACAAAATTTTAAAAATTTCTGAAGAGGACACAATTTTTAAGTAACAGAGGAAACCCCAGGGTACTTGAGATGGAACTGGGGATATTGGAAATAAAGAGAGGTTTTCCAGGTGCTCTAGAAGATAATTCTGAATAATTCTAATGGTAGACTAGAGCAATGGGTAGCTTAGAACCCAGAGCTAGCTGTATAAGATAGATACACATAATGACAAATATGGCTTAAAATTAGTGGAGGTCCAGTGCACAAAGCTAAATAAATTTTACTGAGTAAGGCAGGCACAACTAGAGAGAGTCCAAAGAATGGAGCTTGATTAAATACTCTGAAGATTGGTCTGGAGGGCCTGTGGGCTTATGGGTAAGAAAATTTACAAGTTACATCTCTAATAATATTTGAAGGTCCATTAACTGAACCTTCCACATACTAAAATAAAATACCACCATGATTTTTTACTTTGTCTTCAGCAAATACATGTTTTAGATTTAAATGCAGATTTCATAGCTAAAGCTGGCCTGAACTTAGGTTGAAAACCATAAACAACAAACAAACATTATGACTCTGACTAATGTATTAGGAAAGACAGCGCTGTCTGTTCTTTATTTAAGATGGAAGTTTGAGGAGAAAGAAGCAAAAGACCAAATGAGAAATGATGGAATCTGCATCTGTGGCTACATTAAGCCAAAGTGGTGGTCATGGTGGGAGGGAGCAGTTGATTTAATAAATTCTTTATTGTTTAATTCATTTAAAAAAGATTCTATGGATAAAGAAGATGTGGCACATATACACAGTGGAATATTACTCAGCCATAAAAAGAAACAAAATTGAGTTATTTATAGTGAGGTGGATTGACCTAGAATCTGTCATACAGAGTGAAGTAAGTCAGAAAGAGAAAAACAAATACCATATGCTAACACATATATATAGAATCTAAGAAAAACAAATAGGTCATGAAGAACCTAGGGGCAAGACGGGAATAAAGACTCAGACCTACTAGAGAATGGACTTGAGGACACAGGGAGGGGGAAGGGTAAGCGGGAACAAAGTGAGAGAATGGCATGTACATAAACACTACCAAATGTAAAATAGATAGCTAGTGGGAAGCAGCTGCATAGCACAGGGAGATCAGCTCAGTGCTTTGTGACCACCTAGAGGGGTGGGAGATGGAGGGTGGGAGGGAGACCCAAGAGGGAAGAGATATGGGAACGTGTATATGTATAACTGATTCACTTTGTTAAAAAGCAGAAACTAACCCACCATTGTAAAGCAATTATACTCTAATAAAGATATTAAAAAAAGATTCTATCAAAATATTTCAGAACTATCAGTTAATTGGTGAATTTTTAAAATTCCTCATGAGTTGTTTTCAATGTGGACATAGCTCTAACTTCTATTTTGCACTAACTCCTTAAAACCAAACACTTCTGCATCAGCATGCCAACCTCTCTCTCACCACCTCCATGTCCCACCTCATTCTATTCCCACTCATCCTGTTTACAGTGACTTTGCACATGCTGTTTCTTCTGCTTTGAACTCTCTTCCCTCTTCTTAGTCTGATTATTCCTAAGTAACCTTCAAGTTTCAATTTAAGTAACTTCTAACTGCAAAGCTTTCCTTGGACTGTCCCAGGTTTTCATCTATAATACTTCTAGATTTTGTATATAGGTCCATTATCAGTAGACAGTGATGTGATTGGTATCTGTTGTATAAGCATCGCTGAGTCCTTCTATCACTGCAGTGAATGGTTTATTTGTTTCCTTCCACCAATAGGTGAGGAACCTCAAAGCAATGACGAATTCTTATGCTGCCTAATACAGTGTCCAACATACAGGAGGCCAGGGATAGACAGAAAGTTAGTTTCAGCTCTAGTATCAATTCTATTTTATTGGTGTGGGTGCCAGGAGCACTTATGAAGGAGGATTCTGATGTTGAGCCTATTCTAAGAGGAAAAGAATTCCATAATAAATTGGTGATGTCTGTCACGGGAGCTGGAAACTGGAAGTGGCAGTACCTGTGCCTCACATTTGCTTCTTTACCTAGGCATTCTGTAACTGTTCAGAGAATGAATACATAAGTAAAACAAACAATAACAGCACCTGGAATTTATCCAGCAATTTTAGATAAAATATGCTTTACCAACTCTCAGAGCCTCTGATTTAAAGGATACAAAACACATTGAGTACATCTTATGTCACTTACTTTTGTGTAAGTTTGGATATAGGTATTAATTTCCCCTAGAAGGGAATCTGAGGCTCAGAGTCCATACAGACATGATAGGTATTCATAAGACAAATGCTATCTCCATAGTATCAAATACTCAGGGAGTCTGCTTTCTTCACTGACTTGACTAACAGATTTTACACAACCTGAAGATTACATGACTAGTCAGCAATAGGGCTTACATGCTTCGATATTTGCCCAGTAGAGGGACCATATCATTTGTAGCTCATACTGGAACACTTTTGAGAATGAATGGGGTGATATTAATAATTACGCTGCAACAAGAGATGTAAACCAGGACCATTCTGGGAAATCTGGGATGTATAGTTACCCTACCCTGTAGAACCATTATTCTCATCCTCCAATACGATATATTGATGTGTTTGCTTTATATAGACCTAAAATTGTAATTTCCAATGGGTTATCTATGGTTTCTTAAGGCACTATTGAGGTGGCTTCTCGGGCTGCTTCTGGGCTTCACAGAAAAGGATGCTCTGATCCACTGTTAACCAAGATGTCCTGCTAACCCTGTAGCCCTACCTGTGATTCTCTGGACTTCAGATTTGTTGCCTACTGCTTCTAGTTCTAGCTGTGTTTCTCAGGATCTAGATTCTTTGTCTATCTATAATGTCATCATTGTGGACTTTTTTGTAGAGTTACTTCTACAATTTTGTAGCAGCAATTCTACTAATTGTAGAGAAGTAACTCTACTAATTGTAGAGAAGTAACTCTACTAATTGTAGAATTACTAGGCTTTTGGTCTTTGACCAGACCTCTCCATGCCGTGCACAGCTATGGTTTCTTGTCATTTGTATCCTTTCGCCTTCAACTCCTAGCTTCCCAGCTATGACCAGTTTCTCCCTGGCACCTATAACTGACTAAATCCTAAGTACTTATGTAGCAGTTAATCTCAAAATCTAACTTCCAAGTCAGTGCTCTTTCCAGAGACTGTGGTTCTGTTTCCAAAATGAACAATAAAACATGAGTGATACAGGTAATTTTGAAAAAAAAGAGAACTTGAAAATAAAAATTACCCAGGAGAGTACCCCAATTATCAATTTTGTTTTGACACAGAAGACACAGCCTGAATGGTCTTTGCCAAATCCCTCAAATGTTTATTAGATGGAGATTATAATAATGACAAATTCTAGTGAGTGTTTTGAAGAATAACATTTAAATGAAAATGGCTTGCTTTATTGATGCTAAATGATAAACACCTAACTCCTTTATAGGATCGTACTGAAGATTAGAGGAAGTAATGAATAACATAGTTGTTAGAAAGTATAAAGTATGGTTTTTGTATGATTTAATTCTCAGGTATGCAAGAAATGACTTTTGTATTATTTTTCTTAAGCTATTTTAACTCCAAGACCCAATTCCACCATAGTGACAGGAATTCCTGTAGCCTTCCCAAAATAGTATCAGAGACTGGGAGATTTAAATCTTCCTGAACACAGGGAAGAGACCATCATGTCCCAGCTAACATGGTCACTTCTGATTTTTTCACTATCCAAGAGATCCCCTTGAGGTCTGGTTGCTCTCACTTGTCACTTGTCTCTCTTGCTTGTCTGACATTCTCAGGTGGGACTCTTTGGAGAGGTGGGAGCCTGGGTGTAGTCACCCTTCCCTGTATCCACCTCTCTCTTTTGGGCTTCCAAGGTCTAGTGTTCAACTCTGGAGTCGTCCTGCCTCTCCAGCATTTGTCTGGGGACCAGGGCTCTGGTTCCACTGCTCTGGGGCCCACTGTCAATAAGAGTCTCTCCTTAATTATTGGTGTAGGCCTGGAAACCAAAGCCAGGAAGGCTTGCAGTCTTCTGCTTTTTGCTTTACCACATTTGTCTCTGAAGGGATGAACCTGAGCCACAGAATCTATTACCCCTTAGAATGGAAAGCATGGGTGCAAAACAGAAAGGAAACAAGGGGGTAATGGGGAAAATAATATTTTTAAAACATACATTTTATGCAGACGTTCATATAAGGCTTCATACTGATGACCAGTTGAGGAAAGAAAGCACCTTTATTTCCTGTGAGGAATACTTTTGGCCTCTAAGAAGAGGAGGAAAGGAACTTACTCTGTGCTTTTGACTCCAGCTTCAGAGTTGCACTGGCAGATAGGAGAAGATTTTTGAGTTCCTTCTTCTCTAGTCTCCTCTTACAGAGCACCCTGATGATGGCACAGGGACAGCTGTCAGGGCTGGGCCTTGAGCAACTCAGCAGCTGGAGGCACCAGGAGATAAGGCACGGATAGCTCTAGCAGCCTCTTCCACTGAAACCACCCATCCTAAACTAAGCGCTGGAAACTCCCTCATGGGTAGTGTAACTACACAGTTGGTGAGAATTCCTTTCACTGGCTCTGGGCCAACATGATAAAACCAAAACTATAAAACTCACAAAAGTACTTCAAGAGAACAGTACTCACATTCTTTCTAGACATGGAATGTTAAAAACTACATATATACAATCCTCTGAGGATTTAGTTGTTTAGGAATATAATTCCTAGGTTGATTTTTCCCCACAGGAAACTATTTTAAAGTGAATGCAAAAAAAAGGTATATCGCCTCTCTAGTTTTTGTATTACTTGTTAGGAGAATAGGATACTCCTCTCAGCAAACCCCCTTTCTCCCATCCATGTTTTATCGCAAAAGGTCTATTAAGGCTCATAAATGCAGTTGGGACCAATAATTAGCAAATGTGATATTTTTTGACTATGCATTTCCTTAAACAGGTAACTTTTAAAGAAATATTGCTCTTTGATTACACCTAGTCATATAATAAAATTATAATTCTATTTTACTGAGATGTTTGATTTACTTAGGTCTTTTATGTCACACCAAGAATAAAAGTTAATTAAAGCTTCATTCGATAATCATTTATCAGAAAAGCTATACTGAAGACAAAATGCATTGAACCTGTAGTCTTCTGGGAAGAGAACATGTAAATAATGCATTTGCAATCTGTATTTCCTTGTCAACAGTAACCTGTACAGGTTTTCTATACAAGAGGTTAACGTGTGCGTCCTTGTGTATTTCCTACAGCTTGGAGCCTACGAAGCGTCACACTGTCTTTCATTTATCACCTGCTCAATAAAGCCAGTTTAAAACCATGAAATGGCTTACGAGCTCCTATGTGTTATGTAACATTTCTAAGGGTTCCTATAGTAACATTTTGTCCTGTACAACATTTCAGTTCCATGTGAAGTAATCTGTATTGTTATGGGATGCTTTGTCCCATGGTGATCACCGCAAACCATGCTTAAGTGTTTCAAACACTGACTTCCCACTCCCTTTTGTCCTACCTGGAAGGCACCTACCAAGCCCATTTTCTCCTTTCATGTAAGATTAAAGGGGGAAGCCGACTGAAGAGGTTCGTCAGCTGTGCAACAGCGACCCCTAGAGGCGAAATGCCTTGACGATGACCAAAACCTCCCAAAGCTCAATGCTTCTGCCTCATATCAGGTCCTGCTGTACTGTGTTTATCCGGCGAGCTATCACAGCGTTAATCCAGAACTGCCTTTATTTTGAGAACGAGAGATATTTTTGATGCCCAGAAACCCAAGTCCAAAGTTTCGGGAGCTTTAATACCTACTCTCCACAGGACATACATTTTTGTCTTCTCTTTGTGCGATTTAAGGGAATCGTGGGTGAGTTGCTTTCTGTTCATCAGCAAATCAGCGTAATAACACATTTGTGCATAGTCAGAACACTACGCCTTTGATTTGCTTTTTCCTTGGTCAGAGAAAACGCTTGGAAAATAATTTAAAGTATCAGGGAGAAAGAAAAAAAAGAATCCTAGTGCTCTTACTTTTCTGGGTTTGCACATGTTATGTAGCTCAAGAGCCCGGATGATTCATCCCCTGAAAGCCTGAGCGCTCCATTTGTTTTGTAGATTTCACTAACCCCTTTGTTCTGCTTCAAGCCTTTCAGAGGGCTGAAATGCATTATTACCTTGTTAAATCTCAACCAAAATCATTTCTACAGCCTGAAGCTGTTTTGACGTGGGTTGAGCATCTCACACACAAAAGAATTGCTTTTGTTCCCAGAAGCTCTCATTGGCTGAGTGGTCTTTGTACCGAGCCAATCAGAAGCTAGTTGTTAGGCTTGGCTGGCTATTTTTAGCCTCACTCTCAAAAATACTTGGTCTTGGAGAGGGTAGGCAGCAGAATGAGAGTAGCATAGTTGAAGCAAACAGCTAAATACATTTTGCCTGTTACGGCGTGTTTGGCATTTTTCCTTTAAATACTCATACACTGTTACATTAGCATGTGTTTTTGTAAACAATAAATTTAGGAATAGAACTGCATTTCCCAGTTCCAAATTATACTTTTAGTAAAGAGGCAGGAAGTCTAAGAAGTAGTCAATATTCCTTTCTTCTTTTTTTTTTTTTTTATCCAAAAGCATCTAGTTATTTTACAAATACAGAAAAATACCAGTTACCATATAGAGAATACTGAGGTGGTTTTTTATAAAAGTATTTTTATAAATTTTCATTTTGAGTTAATAGAAATTTTAAAGGACTTGCTCATCATGAATTATAAAGTCATAGTCATCAAATCATCCTTTTCCCTTGACCTTTAAAGGTGTATATAATTGTCCAAACGACTATGCACATGGTGTGTAACAATTAAAATCATAAATATTCAGTGTGTTTTATGCATGGTGATAAAGCATTCTTTTGATCGTGTTCTTTCATTTGAGCCATTACTCAGTAGGCACAAGAAGTATTTTCCCCAAATGCACTTTAAGTGACAAAGCATTAGAACACACAATTTGTTAATTATCTAATATTGTCAGGAAATGAAAATTGCCAAATGGGAAAAATCAGGCCCTTAAACTTTTGTTTTCCATCATCCATCTATTTAGCTGGGCAAGAAGGAGGCAGAGCCAAACTGAACCAAAATTTCATAACATAAAGCAATTTTATTAGCAGGAAGGGAAACCTCTTCTTGAGGGGGGGAAAAGAGCAAATCTGTGTCTAATTCTTTAAAATATGTTTAGGTTTTAGATTTCCCAATATTTATTACTCAGCCTTAGACTGTGACCTCATTTGCTGTTGCTTGCTTGCTTGTTTTAAGAAAAATCCCTTTTTACTTCTGGTTGCAAGAGATCAGAATGCAATTTAGACATATAATAACAGGGAATCTGTAACATGAGTATATCAGTTAAACTGGAAGACTTAAAGAAAGAGAAAAGATTCAAGATCCAAGCCTGGGATTGCAGAAGTGGTTTACAGTGGTCTTCTATGAACAAGGATGGCCAAATATATGGCAGGTATAGGCCAAGAAATTCATGAGGAATTCTACCAGAGTGAATGGAGCACAAAGAAATTTTGGGAGGAAACTTTCCTCACTTTAAGCGGTACAGAATACAGTGTTGAGGGGAAATATCCCCTGGGTTTCTGAAGATGAATTTGAATAGCTGAAATAAGGCACTTTGGGAAGAGTTATCTTTTTTTTTCAACATCAATTTGGTGCACATTGGGACAGGTTTTAAGAAGGCGGCTGTACAATAGCTCCCAGGAGTTTAGCTAGGTTTTTGTAGCCAACCAGCAGCTAACAATTTAGTTTAATATGCAGTCTTAGTAAATTAAAGAAATCTGATAAATTGAGACCCAGCAAGATTCTTATTTGTTTGCCATGGCATAACAAGTTGAACCCTAGCAGAAATTAACCCATTGCCATTTTCTATTCAAGACTTACATTTTATTTTCTCACTTTCCTGTGCCAGGTGTTTTGGCTCCAGACTTGGCCATCTGAGAAATTCCTTAGTTTTATACTTGTCTGCTTAAAAAATAAATACATAATAATAACAATAATAATAATTTTAGAATCATATTTCTAGTTTTCTCTATGTATTTGTATTTAAACTCCTTGAAGGCAAAAATAAATAAAATAAAAAGAATTTGCTACTCCTTTTGTATCTTAACCTCTCTACCTAGCATTTAGTTAGTCTTAAACTTGGGTGGTATGCATTTTGTTTTCTGTGGGAATTGAGGCACTTGTGGGACGAGAAACATGCAAATTTGCACTTAACTTCTTCTCCATGGGGGTGGTGAGCAGAAAAGGGACAGGGTCTTGCTAGATACCTAAAGGATAGAGGAGATATGGACTGACTGGAGACACCAAAATTTAACATTGCTAATTTCATTTTTCTGTACCTACACATGATTCTGTTACCTGTGATAGTCGTTGTAAAAAGTGCATGATTACTAATTGATAGATAATTGTTCTAACATTAATTGTGAAATGTTGAAATAACTGTATTTTACCACTCATATCTACAAATGTATAGAGCCAATAAGCCAGACACAATTATAACAGGTCAAATTCTAGTTCTCCTTACAATGAAGTAGATATTTTCTTAAAGTAACAGAGTTTCCTGTGTTTTGGCAAAACTGTGAAGTAAGCCAAGTTCCTCATGGGTACTTCTGGAATCTCCTGCTTTCTTCTCACCTTGTGAATTCAGTGCTTTCAAGTCTTGTTTTAATTCTCCCTTCTGTGTAGCCTTACCAAAGGCCAACAATACCTCGTGCCCCCAAACACTCCTCCCCCATCTTCCAAATTTGCAGGTAGGAGCAAATAGAAAAGCCTTTTTTCTCTGTTTAGATTCAATTGAAAACATAGTAGCTGCTTCTAAAATTATTCATTATCAGTTGTGTGTGTGTGTGTGTGTGTGATTGAATACAAGTTTGTGGAACACGTGTGTGCGTGTGTGTGTGTGACTGAATACAAGTTTGTGGAACACAAGTGTGTGTGTGTGTGTGTGTGTGCCACAGAACACATTCATTGTGCTCCTGGGTTGTCATCCTTTCATTCTGATTAATTTGTGGTCTCAGAAAATCTGTGTGAATTACATTAGCTTTGTTGAGCACATTGTGCAGGAAGTCAGTCTGTATAAATATTCTTCCAGGCTTAACAATTTCACCTTAATAGGCTTAGTAGTTGCCTGTCACTTGTCTCTCAGCCTTTAAAAAAATCTTGTGAATGGTTGGGCAGATAATTTGTGCAATATTAATATGAAAACCATAAAACATGAGACGAAAATTAGAATCATGTATAATTTAGTAGATTAGTTGTGAGGTAACTTTCTACAAAATTCCGAGGGTGTTGTAGGAAATCAGGATCTTTAGTGACATGAGGGTATCCTAAGTTGGGATCAGGGGAAGTTCAGGGGAAAAGATTTAAGTTGAAGTGAAACGCCATGCAAGGATGACTGACATTTGTAAATTTTAGACATTTACCATGCAACAAAGCCTACAAATTGAAACAACAATTTTAAAACTAACTGTCTAAATCAACCTTTTAACTAGAATGAGGTAAATGCTTGGGGAAAATGATTTTATTGTGACAAGTGATTTAAGAGCAAGTAGATGTCATTAAAATTTTTACAACTCTGAAAAGAAGAAAAAGAAAAAAAAAATCACTAATCATGGAAACAAACGAAATATGAAGTTTAAGATAAAAACAGGACATGTAATAGGAATTTGTCCTGCCTTAATCTTCTGGATTTTATGGAAAGATATATTGTATATTGCTAGTATTTACTCTAAAATATATTTCCCAAATGAGAAAATAATTGTATTTACATTATATTGTATATTATGTTTCAAAAGTAGTTATTGGAGAATATAAAAATAGACCTCAGAGTAATGGAACAAAATCCCAACATTCCTTGTGTTTTTAATAAAACAGAGCTTATCATTATGGCTTTTACACTAAGGAAAATACTGGAAGAATATAGGTAAAGAAGGTGAGGAAAAACTTAGGTGGGAGCAAAAACATGTAAACAATTTTGAAACAATGTATAAGTAAAGCAAATTATTTTAACAATTTGAAAGAATCTAAATAGTAGTTAAACATTCTTTTTCATTGACATCCAAGGTCATTAATCATGTGAAGATTCATCATATAATTAGATAGTCACCCATAACTATGAATTTTATGAACCTCAAAGATTTTAGAGCTCCTCGGTGAGGTCCCCCTGCTGCTTTAGAATTTGTCCAGAATAAATGAGCAGAAAGCAGCAGCGTGAAGTGGCACCATTAATAGCGTTCATCATAGCTGTATGCCTAAGGGTCTTATTTACTGCTGACCCTTCCAATGGTGGTTCTTTCCTCTTTCTTGCATTTTGAAAGCCTTTGTAATTTCTAAGGGAGGAGATTTGTTGGTTACTACTGACAGAACTAACAAAAGAATGCTTTTAAAAGTCCATGTCAAACACAGACTATTGGGAAAATGCTGTGAAAAATCACTTAACCTTTTTTTTTCTTTTTACTTTTATTTATTTATTTATTTTTTCATTTTGGGGGTTTTGTTTTGACTGGAACACCGCTGTCCATCCGTGGAGCCACTAAAAGTAGAAGGACAACTGTAGTTTTTCTTGACACATAATGACTTAGGTTTGTTTTGAAAAGACCCTTTGTTAATCTATCTGTTTTCCATTTGGGTGTGAGTACTAACGTCCATGACAGGGTCTTGCTTTGTTCCTTCGTTTACTTACTGAAATGTCAATGCTATGCTTCCTTTGATTAAAATAATAGAATGCATGATTGAATATTTTATAGGACCCATCACACTAGGACTGGTGCCTGTGGTGCCAGAGTGCATGCTTCAAATGAGCACATGAGCTATTAAGCAAATTACTCCTGAAAAGAGGCATATGCACAGGCTTCTTGAAAACCTCACAGTTGTAGTACCCAGATGTTGGCTGACTTATGCCCCTGGGGTCAGCTTGGGAAAAGGAGTCATGATACTTTGTGATGGACTCTATATTAAACTTTACATCAGGAGCAAAACACAATTCAAACTGATGATGGATGAAGTGTCTTGAAAGCTGATGAGTATTACTTTGTCACCATTGAAAGGCATTACTCTTTACACAATGGGCAACCCATTAACCTTTGGGACTAAATCTTCTTCATTAAAATCATCCCAGACTTTGTGCAGTTTTTGCTTTAACTGTAGCCACTGGTATCAAAAGGCAATGAGACAACATGGGAAACTGGACACTGAAGCATTTCCTGGCAGAAAATATATAAGGTATGGCACTCCACATGCTAAAGGCTGAGAAATGCAAGATATTCGTGTTACTCTCCAACCTTTCACCCTATGCTAGAATTTGTTGAACACACTTAGAACTAAGGAACCTGGAAGAGAAATAAAAAACCTCTAATCCAATCCATTTGAGAGCCCCCCTCTTGCCAGCTTATCTTTCTTCATTTAATATCATTTCTCAGTACTATCAGGAGTAATATGGTGTTTTTGCAAAATTTGAATTTCCTGAAGTATACTCTCACTACACAGTACAGGCATAGCCCAAGGCTAATGCAGTCCATCCAACTTGTGGAACAAGAGAGGAAGCCTGCTCAGAGAGTCATCCCTAACACTTAGAAGGGATTTTTCTTTTGGCTTTTTTTCTAAGAGGAAGAAAAGGCCAGGTCCACCAGACTACTGGCATAGCTCCTGATAAGGTTAAGTTAGCTAACTTGGGCAGTAAGAAAGATGGCGAATCACAGAGACCATGCAAGGAAGTGATCACAGAGCTTTCCCTGATTAAGAAAGTTATCCCATTTCCTGCAAGAGATGGACATATGAAGATCCTTCTAAACAGAGCCCTGGGGTGCATGTGTTGCTCCAGGTTGGTTTAGGCACTTGGACTAAAATGAGGGGACTTGGAGAACACTCAGAAGTAAATATTCCTTCCAGACTATTTCTGACTTCCCTTTGGTTACTTTAGGTACCCTCTGTATATTCATTCATTCATTCAACATTGAGATATCATGTAAAGATGAAAAGGCATAACTGCTATCTTTGAGAATTACCTATGACTAGGATATAGATTATTGTGGAGACATTTACAAAATAAGGTATCCAGTGCTTTAATGGACATTAAATGTGTTTGCTATACAAAATGGGCATTGAACAGGAATATTTAAGCAAGAGAAGATATTGTGAAGCCTTTAAACTAAGACCTGGAGGAAAAGTAGGTATTTCACAAGGGGATGATTCGGTTGAGTGGAGACAGAAAGGACATCCAGGCAAAAGGAACTGCTTGTGCAAAGTCATAGATGAAAAATATTCAGAGAAAATAATTAGGAATAGCTGGTGACAAGGGGTAGAAATGGCATTAAATAAAACCAGACTTTAAGGTGGCTCCACATCCTAAAATGTCTCATTATGTGATGCTATAGTTAGGGTGACCAGGTAACTTATAGTCTAAATTGGGACCCTTTTGAGAGACATAGAGGGGTGCTATTAATAATTCCCCTGATGAGAGTGTAAACCAGGAATGTCTTTACTGAACTGAGACCTATGATTACCCTAGCTATAGGCAAAGGGTACCACTACAGGATTCTGAAGAGGAAATGGTGATATAAGATGTAATTGTTATACTGACAACACTCGGATACCAGCGTGAAGGCTGGATTAAATTTCTGGACATTGAGAACTAGCTTAGAAGGAACTTTTTGCTAGCGACGTGAACCTGAGGGCCCACCTTTTCCTGGATGGCTAAAGAGAAACTCAACTGGGTCAGCGAATGCATGAGCTGACCCTTTTCACCCCCTCAGATGTTCAAGAAGTGACGTTGCTTTGCTCTTTTGAGTCCACAGAAACATAAATTGCTAGTGAGCTAGCTAGTCAGCAAAGCGAGGCTCTCTACCTGCTTGTCTTGACATTTTATTCGAAGAAAAATATTGGAAAAAGGGCTGAGGAGCTGGTGAATCGCTACTACTCTTTCTTTCTCACTGGTCCCAGAGCACTAATATTTACGTAGCTCAGCTAAATCAGTGATGTGCAGCCCGCTGGACCCTGTACAATGCTCTCGGCCTTAATGGGTTGATGGGACCATGAAAGGAGGCTGAGAGGGAGGCCGGGGGTTGGGGGGTTGGGCTGCAGGGCACATTAAAACTTCAAGAAAATCACTCTTGTAAAAGACTGGGCCTGGAGGGAATGCAGCTGTTTTTGCTTCTGCATGCGATGTTTTCAGAGTCAAACTTTTGGCTTTATTTCTTCTGTCTTCTAAAGGACTCCGATTTGCCATGTGGAGGAATCCTGGGTCTTCGAGGCTCCTCTGTTTTGTATTTGCTTTCCGGTTCCCTTCCGTGTTCCTTAGATAATGACTAATTTTCCTAATGACTCATTTTCACATCGTATTTTACATTTCTTTTTTTTGAGCTATACATTTTACATTTCCCTGAGGCAAAATAACCCTAGTCAGAGTCCTTATAAAACAGTTTTGTGTACATACCAGACCAGTATAAATAACATTATGCTTTTAGACCCTTAGCCCTTTCTAAATGAGTACTGATTCTCTTATTTGTATTTTGTGTGTGTGTGTGTGGTACGCGGGCCTCTCACTGTTGTGGCCTCTCCCGTTGCGGAGCACAGTCTCCTGCAGCGGCCATGGCTCACGGGCCCAGCCGCTCCACGGCATGTGGGATCCTCCCGGACCGGGGCACGAACCCGTGTCCCCTGCATCGGCAGGCGGACTCGCAACCACTGCGCCACCAGGGAAGCCCTTATTTGTATATTTTAAATGATCCTGGGTACAACAAAATTTTTTGAGCATGCTGTTACTCTAAAAAGTATTCTCTCCATGTAAAGAATTCCCATTTCTATTCTTTCATATATTAAACAGTTATTTGTTGAGTATCTGTCATGCCCTTAGCACTGTGCAAAATCCTGGGCTCACAGCTATTTGAAAGACAAAATCCTTACTCTTACAGAATGTATAATTTATCGTAGGTAAAATGGGGGAGGTTAATGGAAGGAACCATAAATACAGGCTATTTCTCTGTAGCAGTCATTCTCAAAGGGTGGTCTCAGGCCCAGCAGCTTCTGTATCACCAGAGAACTTGTTAAAAATGCAAATTATTGAGCCCTCCCCAAATTTGTTGAACCAGAAACTCTGGGTTGGGGCCCAGCAGTCTTTGCTTTAACAAGCCCATTCTTGACTCTGAGGCTCACTCGTTTGAGAACCGCCAAACTATAATGTATTAAGATGTGAGTGTTGGATGGCATGGGAGAACATGTGCAAAGGGGCTGACTCACTTGCATGGGGTCAAGGAAAGCTTCTCATAGAAGTTATTTCTAAATGGAGAATTGAAGGATTGGTAGGAATTGGACAGGCAAAGGGAATGTGGGAGTGGGCAGAAATCAAGTCCAAGGAGATGATATCCTGAAGCAGGCTAGAGGTGAAAAATATCAGAGTTTATTCAGGAGGAATTCAGAGAGGCTGGCACTTCCAATAGTGATGGGTGGGGACTGTTTACATCTCTTATCCAAGGGCAGGCAAAGCCTACCATCGCATCTACAGACAACAGTATAGTGAAAAACCACAGCTGCTGTCAGAGGTGACAGGTAGGTTTTTCACATCAGGAAAGTAAGTCAGAATAAAGCCAATGGGGAAAGAGTCACAGTTGGGAGTGTGGAGTTAGGGAGCCTCTGGGATCTCTCTAAGCAGACAGGTGGAAAGTCAGTAGGAAGGATGATTCAGAAAATATGTGTGAGCTCAAATTAGGACCCCTCCTCAGAAGGATGGCATCTTAGTTTGCTATGGTTGCCATAACAAAATACCACAAACAGGGTGGTTTAACCAACAAATTTGTTTTCCCACAGTTTTGGAGGCTAGAAGTCCAAGATCATAGTGTTGGCAGGGTTGGTTTCTTTGAGGCCTCTCTCCTTGGCTTGCAGATGGCCACCTTCTTGCTGTGTCCTCACAGGATCTTTCCTCTGTGCACTTACATCCTAGTGTCCCTTTTTGAGTCCTAATTTCCTCTTCTTATAAGGACACCAGTCATATTGGATTAGGGCTTACCCTAATGGCCTGATTTTAATGTAATTACCTCTTTTTTTTGTGTGTGTGGTATGCGGGCCTGCTTCTGTTGTGGCCTCTCCCGTTGCGGAGCACAGGCTCCGGACGCGCAGGCTCAGCGGCCATGGCTCACGGGCCCAGCCGCTCCGCGGCATGTGGGATCCTCCCAGACCGGGGCGCGAACCCAGTTCCCCTGCATCGGCAGGCGGACGCGCAACCACTGCGCCACCAGGGAAGCCCTGTAATTACCTCTTTAAAGACCAATATCTACATACAGTCACTCTCTGATGTACTAGGGGTCAGGGCTTCAACATGTGCGTTTTGGAAGGACACAGTTCAGCCCATAACAGAGGGCAATAACAAGCAAGACTCAAAGCTCAGAAGAAATGGAATCCTTGGTAGTTAATTAAGTCATGGACCCAGGAAGGTGGTGTTTGCCAAGAGAATTCAGGAGTCTTGTACCTAGAGCAATGGGTCCATGTAAGAAAATAACCTGGTTTGTCACAACAACACATCAAGTCCCTACATGGGGCTCCTCAAAGTTCCCTAGGCTGAGGAAAGAGATTGATTCCATATTTGAAGCATCATGCACTCACAGGTGTGGGAAATGAAAATGTGATAATATGACATAGTAAGTGTGCAGAGAGACAAACTGGATGCCACAGAGGGAAATTGTATAGTAAAATATCACCAGATTTGGAAATCAGAAAAGCTGAATTTAAATGTGGGATTTGCTGCTTTTTCTCTTGTGTGATCTTGTTTGAGAAACTCAGGTAGCCACTCAGTCTTAATTTTCTCAAAATGAAGGAGTCCTACTGATACCTACTTCATAGAAGTAAATGAGATAATATGTATTAAAGGACCAAAAACATGCAACAGTTTTACAAATGTAAGCTACTGTTAGCAACTCCAAACATAATAATAGTTGCCTTTTTATTGAGAGTTTTCTATAAATCATATATTTACACTAATGCCTTTATATACATGATCTCATTTAACTATAATCTGTAAATAAAATCATTTGAAAGTATCTAAAATAAATGTTCAAGAGAATTAACAAAAAAAAATGTGTACCCAAAATAATCCTTTCTAAGAAATAATTTACCAGTATTAGTTAGTAAGGTGCTTTCCAAGTTCAACACAAATGATCAGAATTCCACAGGAACCATGACTAGAGATGTAGTATACGGAAAGTAAGCAATATTTCCTTTACATAGAATTGTCTTATTTCAAATAATTCAGTGACATGGAGATTAGGTTTCAATGGAGATTAGAAAAAAGATGGTGAGCCAGAGGTGAAGAAGAGGTTGTAATCATTTGATATGTTTAATCGACTTTCTCTGGCTAACCCACCTATATAGTGGAGGTGAGTATATCAGGACATCAGAGCTGGGAGCACCCCCCATGAAGGCTGTTCTACAAGGTCTATCTAGCTTTCTGTACACACAAAGCAATATTCCCACGGTATGTGATTTCTCAGGTGGGCATTTCAACAAAGGGAGAAAGAACAAACCAGCCATGGATGTTGTTATATGTCAACGAAGACCAAATGACAGTCTAATCTATCAGACCTCTCAATTTGATTCAACCAAAAATCACAAGGACACTTTGACATATATTATTCAAAATATGAGGAATTCAAAAATAATTTAAGTATGGGCCTAAAACATGATGTGAAAAGAGCAGTTGTAAAAGTTGGTTCTTAGAGAGGCTTGCTACTGCTTGTGGGCAAGAGGCAAGGACAACTTTACAGAAGAGAAGAGATGTGAGCTGGGTTATGGAGCTAAATAAGGAAGCATTTGTATGAATCAAGTAAGAAACATTTAAAGAAGAAGACTCAGAGCACATTATGTAAGTTTGAAACCACTGGGGAAGAGTTAGGTCTTTGTGCAGGTTAATCACATTTTGTCCCTCAGCATCCCTCTATATCTTGCTTTGTATCCCCAGGAGACTGGCATGAAGTAGGCATTGCATCATCCTTGCCTTCCTCTCCTATTTGGGATCAGTCAGTGGGTGGCAGTAGACACCAGTAGCACCGTGGAAGAAGGGAGGAAATTGAGGCCAGGGTTTCAGTCCCCTGACCTTCTCCCTGCCACATTACTGCAGGTTGGTTTTATCCCTCTACTAAAGGCCACACTTCTTGCTGGGCAAGAAGGTTGCTGGGCAACCTCAAATCTCTAGATGCTGGTAATGGTTCCCTCCCCATTCTTTACAGAGCCATCGATTTGAGGGTTCCCTTCCCACTGTCCACATTTGAGAAGAGGGTCCCTTTGTAAAACTTCCCTCATTTATCCCACTTAAGCACTACAACTGTATTCTGATGGTATGCTGATTGATACATTTACATAACAAAATAACTGAGGAAAAGTCAAAAGTTCATTCTGCCCAGAGTTGCTGGTGCAATCCCCCAAAGCCAGGTTTCATTGATTTGATTTTTCCCTCTGTTCTCTCGTCTCTCCATTCTCACCGAGATGAGTGGTTATTTAATATTACCAAGGATATGCAGAATGATTCCCAAGTTACCATTTAAAGAATTGGCCACCTTGAAGTGAGGAAATTATTTCACATCAAAATTTTCTATTATCATAGAATAGATTTCATATTCATAAGTCTTTAAAAGTTCTCAGAGGTAATCTAATATTGTCCAGTGGTGCCTGAAACTGGCTCATGATCAAAGTCATCTAGACAGCTCTCTATATATTTATTTACTTCTCTCTATATATATTTATTTCTATTTTTTTCCAAGCTCGCCAAGATCTCCTACATCAGAATCTCTGGGGGCAGCATCCGGACTTCTATTTTATTTATTTTTATTTATTTTTATTACTATGAGCTTTCCTGGCCTATGATTTCCATTTAAGGGGTGGTAAAATTAAGGACAATTGAGGTTCTATAACTTTCTCAAGCTCAGATAACAAGATAGAGGCACAATCAGAATGAGATCCACTACTCTTGACTCTCAGTTGAGAGCAAGGGAATTGAGAAATGGGGGAAATCAACAGAAACTTTAGAGAGAAAGTTAATGCCCTAATTTGGAAAAGTGAAACACTGAGCATAAATTAAGGGAAACAAGGTTGTTTCCCAATCTCCAAAATTTTATGTTCACCAAACGTTCAGCTGTACCTCCCGTAGCTTTTAGGACTCTATCATTTTGGTGCGGACCTTTCGGTAGAGTTGTTTCTTATGATGACAATGATAACCTGCAGTTCCCTCATTCTATTTACATACTAGGATTGCAGTTCCACAGGAAGGACTCAGTGTTCTGATAAGTGATGGAATTAGTCATTTCATTAATCAGAAGATAACCCCGAGCCTTGCTTTGAAGTCTCACTGTTATTTTCTGACTCATTTCCTAAGAAGGGAAAACCTGCCAAGTCTTCCAAGAAGATAAACAATATTTGGCCAGTGGAAATCTGGAATCTGAAGACAATCAACTGATCAGATATTTTCTACCAGAAAATCATACAAAATCCTTTAGTGTATAAAATAATTTCTTCTCCCACAACTCTTTTCAACAATAATACAGTCTCTCTTCACTGATGAAGTAAGAATAGACTCTGAAAAGAGAAGTAACCTATTTGTTTCAGTTTGGATGAACTTCTTTGACCCTGATATCTTACAGCAGATATTTGTTGGCTTCCTCAACTATCTAAAACCAGAGAAGGAAGAAGATTCTCCCACAGCAAAATCTGATTTGGGGCTAGCCAATTTATCTTATCCTCTGCTGCTTTTCTCTTCATCATTTTAGGCTATCTGAGCACTGTTGAGAATGTTGAAGAGACATTCCAGGGATTTTCCAGGGCAAGTAAGGAGGTATGGTCACTCTACCTTTGGCAAGTGTCTTAAGACCTGAGGTGTCCTTCATCAGTACTGATTAACCTCACTGTGACCAGTTGAGGCTAAAGTTGTTATTCACTCCCACACTCTCTTCTGAGTTCTTATTTGAAGTTTCTTCTTAGATATGATTTTCAGGTTCACTAGTAACTTCAAAACTTGTTTATATAGATGTCTGTCTAAATTTGTGGAAGAACTGTGATGATGCATCTTATAAGAACACTAGTTGCAGTTGCAAAATGCTTTGGTTAAAAGAACATAGATGGGCTTCCCTGGTGGCACAGTGGTTGAGAGTCCGCCTACCGATGCAGGGGACACGGGTTCGTGACCCGGTCCGGGAAGATCCCACATGCCGCGGAGCGGCGGGGCCCGTGAGCCATGGCCGCTGAGCCTGTGCGTCCGGAGCCTGTGCTCCGCAACGGGAGAGGCCACAACAGTGAGAGGCCCGCGTACCACAAAAAAAAAAAAAAACCAACCATAGACAAACATAGTACTTTAGGTCAGTATTTAGCAAAGAGCTATTCTGAATGTTTGGTTATAGGGTAGTATTTTTTTAAAAACATATTTTTACCTAATGACAAAACAACATAGAAGCTGGAGATAACGTAATTTAGTAAACTAAAACCTTAATTTCTCTTATTTAATTCTCTCATTTTTTAGTTTTGAAATCCCACACCTCTTTGGAATGATCTCAGACATTCTTAAAGACTTTGAATGGCATTCTAAGCAATTCTTAATTTTAGTCTCATAATAAAAAGGGGATATTTGAGCTCTGAAATCTTATACAGTATATCAGCAGAGGTTGACACAGTGTGCAAACCACAGATGCTCCAAAACTGGAAAACCTGTATACACTAGGATGGCAGATATCTCTGTCACTTTTATTTGGGAGTTTTGACCAAAATTGGCCTTTTTGGCCACTTGAAGGCACTCATGCTTTCTCCAAACTTGGGAAACTTGAGGTTTCAAGTTTGGGTATTAAGGGGGAGGAGATATGGGAAGTATTTTCCCTAAACCATAAAAACACTGAGAAATTTGATGGGCTATTTTATATTGCAAATTCCCATTCTATGCCATCATTGATCTGGGATAAATGCAATGGGAATACTTTGAACATTTTAAAATCACATTCTTAGTCTTTTACAATTTGTCTGTTTTCAAATGACAAGACGATTTTAAAGTTGTTTTAGGACTCCAAGTTTTAAATGCTTTCCCTCTGGCATTGCAACTGAATCTTAATTTTCATTCTTTGAATTTTTTTTTCTTTCAAAAATAAAATTAATCATTAACAATATCCTTTTTCCAGTATCTTAGATTGGGTTTCCTAGGAGCAGAATTGGAGATGGAAATTCAAATGGAGCTATTTAATCAACAAAGAGCCTTTAGGAGAAGGGAGTGAGGGAAGCAGGACAGGCAGGAGGAGGAGCTAAACTAGGATGAAGTCTCAGCTGGAGATACTCCAGCCTGATCCTAGGGGGGTGGGCGGGGTGGGGGGGTGGGAGGACTTTGAAGCATAAATTATACCACACATTGGGTCCCTCAATGAGGCATGCGCTCTACCATTTTTATCCCCGATTAGTCTGTCATCAGCTATGGGTTATAGAAGGGTAGAGTGGGGTAGAGGGGTAGAAGGGTTTTAGAAGGGTAGAGGGGCATGACCTCTCAGGCTAGGCGGTACTGGATTAAAGAGAGAAATTCTCCAGAGAAGGGGATGCCTGTGAACAGCTATCATCTCAGGAACTGGGGGGCTGGTGCCACCACTGGCAAAGTGGATCAGGCTGTGGCAACACCACCACCATCTACTCAGATAAATAGAACTCTTACTTGTTCTCGGCTAAATAAAAAGTAACTGTTTTATCAGTTTAATAGAGTATTTATGACAAAGCTATTTTTTCTCTTTAATTATTTATTATGAATTATTTATTAATCAAATTAAAAGAAGAGCTCACCTTTGCCTGACAGGATGGAGCTAGATTTGATTCCTAGTTCTTTCTATAGTGCCAAAAAAATCAGTAACTTGACTTTCCTGTACTTCATTCTTCTGATATATAAGTAAAATTATGTCAATTTTCAAGAGTATAAGAATTTGCAATATGTTTCAGGTGTACAACATGGTGATTCGACATTTGTATACATTGCAAAATGGTCACCACAGTAAGTCTAATTACCATCTGTCACCTTACAAAGTTAATATACAATATTATTGACTGTACTTCTCATACTGTACATTATATGCCCATGACATTTATTTTATACCTGGAAGTTTGGAGACCTCCAAAAAAAATAAATAGAATCAGCACTTTGATCTCCTTACACATGAAGAGATATTAACATTTCAAAATTTACCAGTCATCAGTTCTGTAAATGGTTCTAAAAATGTCCCATTTTATTCTAAAATGCGACAGAAAATCAAAACTACTGGGGCAGGAATGACTGGCATAAATGGAGCATTTGTATTGTGCAAGACATACACTTGGTTTTTTGCATTTGAAATCACTTTTAACACTCTCAACATATCTGCTAAGTAGAGATTGTGATCCCCTGTTCTAAAAGGGAAATTGAGGCCCAGAAATTTTGAGTGACTCACCTGAAATCGCTCAGCTAGTAGGAAGAGCTAAGATTTGAAGACAAAGCTGAAATATTCCCACTAGAATCAGGCATCTTGCTTTTTTTCAGTGTTCCAATCAGTAAACATCCTTCCTAATTTATAATGAGAATATTTTCTGGGCAAATTCATCTTGGTGACAAGATAGTTTGTCATGTACCTTAGCTTATGTTCTTAGAGAAGGTGTCAGAGGAGTATAATGGTAAAAGTTCTTTCAGATGTTCAGAGCATACTTCTGGTTAATAATCGTGTATATTGGCCCGAATCCTAGTACTCTCCAGAAAGTCAGTCCCTCCAATGTTGTCTTTTTTAAAGACTGGGCAACAGGACCCTAAAAATTCATACTTTCAGGTACTTGAAGAAGAGAAGGAAGTTGTTTCTATACCTCATCTCCTTCTTCATTGAATTGGGTTTTTTTTTAAGTCCTTTTATTCCCCAGTTGGTTGATGATCTCTCATCTTTTCTCTGGGTTCTCAATGTCAGGGGCTAAAAATTGAACTTCATTTCTCTTAGTGCATGTGCCCAGCATGATTAAAAAGAAAGACATGGGTACGATAGCCCAAAAAGAATTCTGTTTGAAATGCAAACATTGCCTCTTGCTGCCATTTACTTTATGACTCATAAAGAGTACCAGGTCTGTTATTTTCCATATTTCATTACCAGTGTTTCTCTTACTGCTTTTCTACTTTGTATGCATTTTTCAATTGCTATATTTTACTTCTTTGCACATTCCTCATACCTCTTTAATTATTCTTACCAGGATTATTCTGAGGAAGAGGGTTGGGGTGATGATGTAGGGAGAAGAGAGGGTTTGGCTGTCTCTTTATATGCCCTGTGGGAGGTATCTGACCCCAGTAGTTGGTGCATAATTAACTGATGTGTTTTTCAAATGTACCATACATAATAACTCTTTTTCCTCAGCTTTGGTTCCTAGCAATCAACTCCAAGGCAATAGAAAACATCACAAAATGTTGCCATAAATACATTATCATATTTAACTTCCCCCAAATCCCCACTGAAGCTCAGAAAGTTTAAGCAGTTTGTTTAAAGTCACACAGATGGTGGTGGTAGATTTGGTATTCAAGTTAGGCCTGACTGGCTCCAGGCAACACACACTCTCTCAATACCTGTGACTCCAGAGAGGCATATGGTTTCCTGGGGCTGAGTCTTGCGAAATTTTTCTGTGGATTTTAGTATAAATTGTTAGGTGAGACATCAGAGTATAAAATATGCAAAGACTTCCAGGCCTGCCCCTATATTTTGAGAGTTGGAGCTAAGATCAAATGGGGACCTCTGACTCATGCCCTGTCCCCCTTTCATTCCACAACTGGCTCTATTCTACATTCTGAGGAATCTCTGGCCATTTCTTGGGCCTGGGGTACTCTCAGTAGGATGGATCTGGGAAAGGGGTCTGTGCAAATCCCAGAAGCAATCTCAGGGAATCTTAGCAGGAAAATTCAGGGGCCTAAGTAATGGGAAGAAAGTCTAGAAAGATGGGGAATGTGGGTAACAGATGTCTCATGTACCTTTGCTGCATAAACTCCTCCCTAACGGAGAGAAGTACAGCTAGCAGGGCAGCAGTGCAAGCCAGGCAGGAGGCTCCAGTGCGTGGCCCCAAGGGCAGTATTGAATTTGGCACTGTAGGACACCTGTGACCACAAACTAGCACAGCTTGTGTAATTAGCAAGCCATCAAAAGCACAATGTGTTAAACCTGAGCTGTGGCTAATTTGCTATTATGAAGCACACCTGACTGTATGAAATGTCCTTCCTCTGCTAATGCAAATATGTGGCCAGAGTGGGATGGCCACATCAGTGGGTTGGCATTCTAAAGAGAGTAAGCAGTTAGTTTTAAAAAAAAGTGTCCAGAGCCTTCTGTTCAGCTGCTAGTTGTTAAATGTCTTTAATTAAATATTTACTCAGCCACTTGGTGCTGGAAACTGGAGTTATGTAGGAAATAATAATAAAGAGGGTGATACTAATAGCAATGTAAAGAAGATAACCTACTGTGTACTAGGTCCTGGGTACATTTGCAAATACCAAGGTTACCAAACATACCTGATTCCTGCCTTTATGGAAACTTTCAGCCTACATGTATGTAATAGACATTTAAAATGACTTCTGCATGTAAATAATTATAGTTATGGTAAGTGCTACTGAGAAATTTTGGAGTGCTATGAGGGTTTATGTTATGAGATGAATTGTGTCCCTTCAAAATTCATATGTTGAGGTCCTAACCCTCTGTACCTCAGAATGTGACTGCATTTGGAGAAAAATATTTAAAGAAGAAAATAGGTTAAAATGCAGTCATTAGGGTGGACCCTAATCCAATATGACTGGTGTTCTTATAAGAAGAGGAAATTTGGATACAAACATGTACAGAGAAAAGATGACGTGAAGATACAGGAAGAAAACGACCATCTATCAGTCAAGGAGAGAGGTCCAGAAGAAACCAACCCTGTTGATATCTTGCTCTTGCATTTGTAATTTGCAGAGCTATGAGAAAAGAAATCTCTGTTGTTTAAGCCACCCAGTCTGTGATACTTTGTTATGGCTGCTGTAGCAAACTAATACAGTATGTAACACAGAATCCATGTCTAGTAAGGGATGGCTAAAATCCGACATTTTTGAGGGTGCCTTCTAAATAGAGACCCAAAGAAGAAATAAGTCTTTACCCAGACGTAAATAGAAGAAAATAGAAGAAACCTGAATCGTGGATGAACTGGGAGAAAGGTCAAGGAAGTTCAACCACAGTGATAAAGAGGGGGAGTGACCTTTAAACAGTTATGGGAGTTGGTGCACACTGAAGGTAGTTGAGCTAGAGTGGAAAGTTCTTGTTCCCAGCCCAGTCCTTGGCCAGCTATAGAGCCTTACCTTCCTCGTTTATGCATGGGCATGCCTTATAAAGTTATGGTAAGAATTAAAGTAAAGGCTTTTTTCTTTGTTTCCTGGTATGAAAGAAGGAGAGAGAGAGAGAGAGAGAGAGAAAGGAGGAGGGAGAGAAGAAGGAAGGAAGGGAGGGAGGAAGGAAAAGGAAGAGAGTGAATATGTGATTTACTTGATAGATACTGCTAGACAGTTGGGAACTTTTGAATAACTGACTGAGCACATCACTTTGTTTATGTAAATAGTTGTAGTGCCTGAATTTTACAAGAAAATTTTACATCAGTATCAGAATCTAGGAATCCTAGGCCTTGTTTTTCCAGTGTATATTTATCGACACCTAGCGGCAGGATTCTTCATTGTTCTAGCATACTCGAAAAGTAAGTTGTTCACACAGTAGAGATTTCAAGTCATTCTAAACATGCATTTATTCACTTGTTTATCCTACAACTATTTATTGAACTCATTTTATCTATCCAGCACTGTTTTGTGGGGAACTCAACTAAACTGAGCTCTATATCCTGATTTACATGAATTCAATCATGTCAATAACCATGATTTATTGAGTGCTTACTATATACTAAGCATGGGGCTAGGCAGTTTTTGTACATTATTACATTTGAAATTGACAACCAAGTTCAGAATTTTTATGCTTTTCCTCAAGTGATGAAACTGGGGCTCAAAAAGCTAAGATATTGGGCTTCCCTGTTGGCGCAGTGGTTGAGAGTCCACCTGCCGATGCAGGGGACACGGGTTCGTGCCCCGGTCCGGGAAGATCCCACATGCCTCGGAGCGGCTGGGCCCGTGAGCCATGGCCGCTGAGCCTGCGCGTCCCGAGCCTGTGCTCCGCAACGCGAGAGGCCACAACAGTGAGAGGCCCGCGTACCGCAAAAAAAAAAAAAAAAGCTAAGATACTTTGCCCAAGCTTAGTCAGTTAGTTGAAGAAGTGCAGTTCAATCCTAACCTGCTTGGCTGAAAGGTTCAAGTTTATTCTACTTTACCATACAGCATCTTAAACAAGTCATTCATAAATGTATTTATTTAACATATATTATCCTGTTTTATATAGTTAAGATGTATATGTATATATATTTGTATATAAATGTGTATGTGTGTGTATTACCTATTATATGCATGCCAGGGGCAGTATTAGATAAAGGTGCATCTATTCATTCACTAAGTATTTATTGAGCAGCTACTATTTACCGTGCATTATGTTGTGCTGACAATACAATGGTTGGCAAAAAAGATGTGATCCCTGTCCTCAGTGTGTTTAGTGCCAAATAGAGCAGAGGGACATTAATCACATAATCACACTAATAATAATGTATGCACAATTTTTAAAAATTAATTAATTTATTTTTGGCTGCATTGGGTCTTTGTTGCTGCGTGCGGGCTTGCTCTAGTTGCGGTGAGTGGAGGCTACTCTTTGTTGCAGTGCGTGGGCTTCTCATTGTGGTGGCTTCTCTTATCGCAGAGCATGGGCTCTAGGTGCGTGAGCGTCAGTAGTTGTGGCACGTGGGCTCAGTAGTTGTGGCTCGCGGGCTCTAGAGCTCAGGCTCAGTAGTTGTGGCGCACGGGCTTAGTTGTTCCGTGGCATGCGGGATCTTCCCAGACCAGGGCTCGAACCCACATCCCCTGCACTGGCAGGCAGATTCTTAACCACTGCACCACTAGGGAAGTCCCTGTATGCACAATTATAATCTAGACTACACTTTATTAGGAATGACAATTCAAGTATGTGTGTATATACATAAGAATCTAACTGCTCTTGAAAGTTCAAAAAGGGTTTCCCCAAGGATACACTGTTTCAGCTGAGATCTGAAGAATAAGTATCTTGAACATGTGTGTGTTTTAAGGAGGGAGTGGCAGGGGCAAGTGGGCAGGTGAGAGGAGTGTTCCAGATAGCAGGGACAGCATGTGCAAATGCCCTCTGGTCAGGGAAGAGAGAAAAGAAATAGTGTGGTATCAAATATGACTGGGGAAGTAGAGAAGTAGGTAGATAAGAAGGATGACTACTCTGAAGATTTGTTTATGATGCAATGTATTTTCACCAACATCATGACACAGGAACTCTTCATCTGCACCTGGCTATTGCAAAGGGAAGTCCTCCTCCAATGCTAGGGGAAAGAAAAGTTAGTATAGATCCAGGGCAACCTCTGTGTATGGTCCTTACTGGGGCTGAGGCTGGGTAGTTGGCCATAGGCTGACTCAATTCCCCTGCAACCTCTGGGAATACGAGCAATGTCTTTCATGGGTGGCCCTATTCTGTGGCACTTTTCATTCTCATCCATGTGGCCCCTTCACATCCAGTCCCATAAACAGAACCCCAACATCATCACTCCTCTTATCTCTACCCTCTTTGTCTTTCCTTTTCTTCTACTATCTGGGAGAATTTTTTGTAACCAAGTACTCCCCCAGTGCTAGAAAGAAATGCTAGGTGTCTTTCTTATGTTAAAAAGACACCTCATTTTTCCTCTAGTTTCTGCCTGATCACACTTCTCATGCGGCTCAATGCCGCATGGAGGAGAGAAGAGCCTGAAAAAGAATTAGAAAGCAACAAACAAATATTGTGAGGTATCTCAAAATATCATCCCTCCATATCTCCTGGAAAAACTGCACCCCTGCAAAATAATACAAAATTCTCTAGATGTTCAGTTTTCACAGAAGGTAGGAAAGTGTCTTGAATCGGTTTCTCCAAAACAATGATTTCCTCTCTCAAAGCAAAGATTTGGGGCCAAAAATCTTGACCTAAATTTATCCTAAAGCTCTCTTCCTGGACAGGGTACCCAAACCAGGAAGTGGTATTTACAGGACAACATAGCTTTCTACTTTTCTTGTCCTAAACCCTGAGCTTCTTAAAATGGGATTCCACTAGTGACTTCTGGACTGCTCCAGTCTTCAGCCAAAAGTTTAGGATCTTGGTGAGTAAACTGGCCCTTCTGCCCTTTCCCTTTATCATCTCCATTTGTTCACAGTCAGCTTATTTTGACACCTTCCTTTCTTATATCCCTAACTTAGGAGAACAGATTTGGCTAGTTGTCCTCTGAATATCCATTCTGTACTCATTTCTTAGTAATAGAACCCCAAACTAATTCGAGTCACTAATGTGTCCAGCTGAAAGACTACATTTCCCAGCATACCTGTCAGCCAGATAGACAAGTGGCTACATTCTGGCCGATAGTATTAAGTAGAAATTTTTGGTACGGATTTTCAGGGAAGCTTCTTTTTAAAAAATGGTATGCAACTAAGAAAAATCTGATTTTCTCTTCCGCCTTCTTTCTTTCCATGTTGGAATGTAGTTGTGATGCCTGGGCATTCAGTAGCTATTTTGAACTAGCAGGTGATCTTGAGGACAGAAGCCTCATGCAGAAGATGGTAAATGCAAAGATAGCAGAAGACTCCATGGAGATAACTTTGCTCTGGATTTATTTTACATAAAGAAGAATTAAATGTCTTTATTCATAGAGAGCTACTGTTTGTAGTCTCTGTTTCAAGCTACCACCACAGTTCTTAACTTATGCAGTGAGAGAGTGGAACATGATCTAATGCAGGGTATGAGGGGAGGCACCTCAAGCTTTTGCTTACAAAACTAGATAGAGCCGCTTTTCACTCAGAAATATATACTGTCCCTTTGGAACCCTAGATTTTCCTGACCTCCTCCCTGGGAATAATTTCACCATCCTGAACGTGGTGTTTGCAGGAAGGTGCACCTGAATTTCTATATTAAATACTAGAATTATAGGCTGCTACTATGACTGTCTATCATTGCCATTTGGAAGATTAACCATTGGTATGTATGCATGCATATGAATTGTTGTGCCATAATTCAAAAGCTACCCCCATGTCCTTTTCTGTGTTGGAAAGTTTTTAGGCCAGAAATATTTTTTTTTTTTTTTGCGGTACGCGGGCCTCTCACTGTTGTGGCCTCTCCCTTCGCGGAGCACAGGCTCCGGAGGCGCAGGCTCAGCGGCCATGGCTCACGGGGCCAGCCGCTCCGCGGCACGTGGGATCCTCCCGGACCGGGGCACGAACCCGCGTCCCCTGCATCGGCAGGCGGACTCTCAACCACTGCGCCACCAGGGAAGCCCAAGGCCAGAAATATTAACCTGAGAAGAGGATAGTATGTCTGACGTTAAGAAAAATCCCAGATGATGAACGCTCTTGGCATGCCCATGCTTCGCCTTTGGAGTGAAAGCATCTGAAGAGCATAGTAGGGTTAATACAGGGGCTTCAGGGAAGGTGGTAGAGAAGGAGGAATGAGCTCTGTCTGCACTTCACCTTTTTTCCTTCCGGGAACCAAATACCCCAGCTCCACTCTGATAATCGAGAAATCGGAAACCTCCTCGTGGAGCCACAACTGCCAAACCCCAAAAGCATTTTGTTCCCTTTGATTCAAGGATCCAAGCACATTGGTGGTCACTGATGTTTTTCTCAGATGTGGTGATTTCTCCTTCTTGGGACATTATATGTCCAGTGTTTTTCACAGAACTTTGCCAGAATTGTCAGTCACCAAGCAAAAAGCCTTCAATTTCAAGGCACCTGGCACCTTGAGATGTTGTTATTTGTGTCCTTTCAGAGTTCTGCCAAGACTAATTATGTCACTAAATAGACAAACACTACAAAGTAATTCATATTCCCCAGTAATCTTTTCTGTTAATTAATGAACACTGACAGTGGTCAAAGAAATCATTATGAGCATCCTTTTAAGACTGAGAGAATCCTATAGGGTATATATGTAAACAATTTGTTTGCTTTTGTTTTGCCCTCATCAGTCATACATATTTGATAATACCCAGTTCTCAGGATCAGCCTGATAAACAGTTGGTCACAAAGACGCTGTCCAAGACCACTTAGCCTCAGGGTACAGTTACTGGTCAATGTCAGTGAAATTCTTCAGTGTAGGATGGTCTCAATATACCTGTATTTTGTCATCTTTCTTATGAACCACCATGATGGTAGATGCCTGAATGGAGAAACCAGGCACTGAATTACTGTCCTCTGATTAGGATCTCACAAGTCCTTGATTCCAAGCAATGCAGTCTTTCTGAGATATAGCTTGGAACTGACAAACCGTTGTTCTTCTGCATTCTATTGGACAAAGCAAGTCACAAAGCTAACGCAGATTCAACGGATAGGGAAATAGACTTGTTGGGAAGAGGTCCAAAGTAACACTGCAAATGATATGAAAGTGGGAGGCATGAACAACTGGGGCCATGCCTGCAATCGATCTACCACAGTGAGACGGCACCCGGTGCCAAGACAGTGGAGAGAAAGTGCATCTATTTCAGGAAAAGAAGTCAGGAGACATTTCCCAGAGGATGCGATTTCCAGGATTCATCTGGAATTAGAGTTTTCATTGAAAAAGTGAAGATAAAATCAGGGGAGAGTATGGCACTTCAAGGCAGAAGGAGTAGCCTAAGCAAGCATGAAATCAGGACACAATAACTTTTTTTTGTATTTTTAACATCTTTATTGGAGTATAATTGTGTTACAATGGTGTGTTAGTTTCTGCTGTATAACAGTGAATCAGCTATATAAATACATTTATCCCCGTATCTCCTCCCTCTTGTGTCTCCCTCCCTCCCACCCTCCATATCCCACCCCTCTAGGTGGTCACAAAGCACCGAGCTGATCTCCCTGTGCTATGCGGCTGCTTCCCACTAGCTATCTATTTTACTTTTGGTAGTGTATATATGTTCATGCCACTCTCTCACTTCGTCCCAGCTTACCCTTCCCCCTCCCCGTGTCCTCAACTCCAGTCTCTACATCTGCATCTTTATACCTGTCCTGCCCCTAGGTTCTTCAGAACCATTCTTTTTTAGATTCCATATGTATATGTTAGCATACAGCATTTGTTTTTCACTTTCTGACTTACTTCACTCTGTATGACAGTCTCTAGGTCCATCCATCTCACTATAAATAACTCAATTTCGTTTCTTTTCATGGCTGAGTAATATTCCATTGTATATATGTGCCACATCTTCTTTATCCATTCATTCATTCTCAGGGTATATGCCCAGTAGTGGGATTGCTGGGGCATATGGTAGTTCTATTTTTAGTTTTTTAAGGAACCTCCATACTGTTCTCCATAGTGGCTGTATCAGTTTACATTCCCACCAACAGTGCAAGAGCATTCCATTTTCTCCACACCCTCTCCAGCATTTATCATTTGTACATTTTTTGATGATGGCCATTCTGACCGGTGTGAGGTGATACCTCATTGTACATGAGCTGCTTGTATAATTTGGCGATTAATCCTTTGTCAGTTGCTTCATTTGCAACTATTTTCTCCCATTCTGAGGGCTGTCTTTTTGTTTTGTTTATGGTTTACTTTGCTGTGCAAGAGCTTTTAAGTTTCATTAGATCCCATTTGTTTATTTTTGTTTTTATTACCATTTCTTTAGGAGGTGGGTGAAAAAGGATCTTGCTATGATTTATGTTATACAGTGTTCTCCCTATGTATTCCTCTAAGAATTTTATAGTGTCTGGCCTTGCATTTAGGTCTTTAATCCATTTTGGTTTACTTTTTTGTATGGTGTTAAGGAGTGTTCTAATTTCATTCTTTTACATGTAGCTGTCCCGTTTTCCCAGCACTACTTATTGAAGAGGCTGTCTTTTCTCCATTGTATATTCTTGCCTCCTTTGTCAAAGATAAGGTGACCATATTGTGTGGGTTTATCTCTGGGCTTTCTATCCTGTTCCATTGATCTATATTTCTGTTTTTGTGCCAGTACTATACTGTCTTGACTACTGTAGGTTTGTAGTATAGTCTGAAGTCAGGGAGCCTGATTCCTCCAGCTCCGTTTTTCTTTCTTAAGGTTGCTCTGGCTATTCGGGGTCTTTTGTGTTTCCACACAAATTGTGAAATTTTTTGTTCTAGTTCTGTGAAAAATGAGAGTTTTCTGCATACAGGTCTTTTGTCTCCTTACGTAGGTTTATTCCTAGGTATTTCATTCTTTTTGTTGCAATTGTAAATGGGAGTGTTTTCTTCATTTCTCTTTCAGATTTTTCATCATTAGTGTGTAAGAATGCAACAGATTTCTGTGCATTAAATTTGTATCCTGCTACTTTACCAAATTCATTGATTTGCTCTAGTAGTTTTCTGGTAGTATCTTTAGGATTCTGTATGTATAGTATCATGTCATCTGCAAACAGTGACAGCTTTACTTCTTCTTTTCCAATTTGTTTTCCTTTTATTTCTTTTTCTTCTCTGATTGCTGTGTTTGGCTATTCAGGGTCCTTTTGATTCCACATAAATATTAGAATAGGTTTTTTTTCTACTTTTGTGAAAAATACCATTGGAACTTTGATAGGGATTACATTGAATCTTTAGATTGCTTTGAATACATTGGACATTTTCACAAACTAATTCAATCTGTCAATCCAAGAACATGGGAAAGATTAACATTTATTTGTATCTTTTAAAATTCCTTTCATCAATATATTATAGTTTTCAGTGTATAGGTATTTTACCTCCTTGGTTAAATTTATTCCTAAGTATTTTATGCTTTTTGATACTGTTGTAAATGGGGTTGCTTTCTTAATTTCTCCTTAGCATAATTCATTAGTGTATAAAATGCAACTGATTTGTGAGTGTTAATTTTATAACTTGCAACTTTATTTCATTTGTTCTAACAGTTTTTTTGGTGAATGCTCTTGGGTTTTCTATGTATAAGATCATACCATCTGAAAACAGATAATTTTATGTCTTCCTTTCTGATATGGATGACTTTTACTTCTATTTCTTGTTTAATTACTATGGCTAGGGTATCTAATACTATGTTGAATAGAAATGGTAAGAATGGATATTTTTGTTTTGTTTCTGATTTTAAAGGAAAAGCTTGTAACTTTTCACCAGTGAGTATGGTCTTGTCATATATGACCTTTATTATGCTGAGGTATGTTCCTTCTATTACTAATTTGTTGAGAGTTTTTATTATGAATGAATATTGAATTTTGTCAGATGATTTTCCTGTGCCTATTGAAATAATCATATCATCTTTATCCTTCATTCTGTTAATGTGGTTTATCACATTTGTTGATTTGCATATTTTAAACCAACTATATATTGCAGGAATAAGTCTCACTTGACCATGGTGTATGATCCTTATAATGTGATGTTGGATTGCGTTTGCTAGTATATTGTTGAGGATTTTTGCATCTATGTTCATCAGTGATATTGGGCTGTAGTGTTCTTTCTTTGTGACATCTTTGTCTGGTTTTGGTATCAGGGTGATGGTGGCCTCATAGAATGAGTTTGGGATTGTTCTTCCCTCTGCTATATTTTGGAAGAGTTTGAGAAGGAGAGGTGTTAGCTCTTCTCTAAATGTTTGGTAGAATTCACCTGTGAGGCCATCTGGTCCTGAACTTTTGTTTGTTTGAAGATTTTTAATCACAGTTTCAACGTCAGTGCTTGTGACTGCTCTGTTTATATTTTCTATTTCTTCCTAGTTCAGTCTCAGAAGGTTGTGCTTTTCTAAGATTTTTTCCACTTCTCCAAGGTTGTCCATTTTAGTGGCATATAGTTGCTTGCAGTAATCTCTCATGATCTTTTGTATTTCTGCAGTGTCAGCTGTTACTTCTCCTTTTTCATTTCTCATTCTATTGATTTGAGTCTTTTCTCTTTTTTTTTGATGAGTCTGGATAATGGTTTATCAATTTTCTTTATCTTCTCAAACACCAGCTTTTAGTTTTATTGATCTTTGCTATCGTTTTCTTCATTTCTTTTTCATTTATTTCTGGTCTGATCTTATGATTTCTTTCCTTCTGCTAACTTTGGGTTTTTTTGTTCTTCTTTCTGTAATTGCTTTAGGTGTAGGGTTAGGTTGATTATTTGAGATGTTTCCTGTTTCTTGAGGTACCATTGTATTGCTATAAACTTCCCCCTTTGAACTGCTTTTGCTGCATATGATAGGTTTTAGGTCATCGTGTTTTCATTGTCATTTGTTTCTAGGTATTTCTGATTTCCTCTTTGATTTCTTCAGTGATCTCTTGGTTATTAAGTAGTGTATTGTTAAGCCTCCATGTGTTTGTATTTTTTCAGATTTTTTTCCTGTAATTGATATCTAGTCTCATAGCGTTGTGGTCAGAAAAGGTACCTGATTCGATTTCAATTTTCTTGAATTTACCAAGGCTTGACTTGTGACCCATGATACGATCTGTCCTGCAGAATGTTCCATGAGAACTTGAGAAGAAAGTGTATTCTATTGTTTTGGGGTGGAATGTCCTATAAATATTAACTAAGTCCATCTAGTTTAATGCATCTTTTAAAGCTTGTGTTTCCTTATTTATTTTCATTTTAAATGATCTGTCCATTGGTGAAAGTGGGGTGTTAAAGTCCCCTACTATGATTATGTTACTGTTGATTTCCCCTTTTATGGCTGTTAGCATTTTTTTATGTATTGAGGTGCTCCTATGTTGGGTGCATAAATATTTACAATTGTTATATCTTCTCTTGGGTTGATTCCTTGATCATCATCTGGTGTCCTTCTTTTTCTCTTGTAATAGTCTTTATTTTAAAGTCTATTTTGTCTGATATGAGAATTGTTACTCCAGCTTTCTTTTGATTTCCATTTGCATGGAATATCTTTTTCCATCCCTTCACTTTCAGTCTGTATGTGTCCCTAGGTCTGAAGTGGGTCACTTGTAGACAG